>NW_022991025.1:55000-125000 GCF_902827175.1 Gymnodraco acuticeps
ATGGGCAGGTTGAGGCTAAAGGCTAATAGCTAATGTTATTTCCTACATGTTTCAATTTAAAACCCCAAGTGTTGATTCAAAGACTCCAAATTAATAACTAATATACTGTAATGATTTAATATTAATCAATTACTCGCATTTTTCCTCATGAGAAATTAGCTAGATTCATCCATGGGGGAAGGATAAGCATTTAGGAGGAAGACCTTAGAAGAAATGTGAAGTGTACAGTAGCCTAGGCTTAGTATACGCAGTTAATTCGACTACTACTTACTTGTGATGTTGTTGCAGATTGATTATCACGGTAAAAAGAGAAACCACAGGTCAGGTGCATTGCTAAAGGCTAATGTTACGCCTACATGTTTTTAACTCAAAAGCTGCAACGTTTTTAATTCAAAACCCAAACAATAAATAACTAAATATATTGAAATACATATATCAAATGTGTATTAGTGTAACTATATTTAAAATATATCCACTGACTTACCTGCATTTGATTTGTATAGATATTAGCCACACGTCATCCTCATGAGAAATCCATCCATGGAGGAAGAAAGGCTAATGAAGTAAATATACCTTAAGATGTTTATATATGATAGGTTTAAGACAAAGTGGAAGAGAAGACCTAAAATGCCTCATAAAATATACATTTGTACATTATATAAAATTAGACATCTACTGAAGAGGAGCTTTTTCATATAAAAAATATATATATTCTGTGTAATTTCACTCACTTTTATAATGTTAATTTGTCTTTAATTGTTAACTGTAATTGTCATTAACATCAGCACAGTCTACATATCTATGTAAAAAAACTCCCCTGTTTTCTTGTACCATGGTAATTAAACCCAACCCAAAAAAAGGTTTGGATTATTTAAAGTGAATATATCTGGATTGTTCTTGTTGTTGTGAGCTTGTATCCTAACGGTTTATTGCACCTATTGTGAGTTGCTTTGGATAAAACCGTCAGCTAAATGTTATGTAATCAAATTAAACCCATATTTCACAATGTGACATGTTTGTCATGAAGTATGGGATCCTTCAGTGCAGTTTTTAACATCCCAATCAAACATTGTGTTGTACTTTCTCTGTCTCTTTTACACACACACTCACAGGCACACACACTCACACTTACACTTCTCCCATCACTCTGCCTCTCTCTTGCAGAGATCCTGATGAATGACTGGAGGCTACTCTGCTGGGAGAGCCTGCTGCCGGGCAGCCTGGATCCAATAACAAAGTTCAATGGTATAACCCGGCAACAGCAGCACAGGCATAAAGAAAACTGGGCTTACTGGGAGTGTGTTAGCACGGACTCTGGTGGTAAGGCTTCAAACAGATCAGTTATGCATTCAGAATCATAATACCTTTATTAAGCCCACAGAGGAGACAGCAAAGTACGAAACGATATACTTTATTGTCCCCATAAGGGAATGTGTTGTGGACTCCATCCTGCGGTTCCAAATACATGTACATATACAAACATAATAAACATGAAATACACATATCACTCACACACCGTTTGAACAAACACAGACGCACTAACATACTGTGGTACATCAACAGTGTCCAAACGCTGCTCCTGCAACACAGTAACGCTCATAGTACAGAGCCATACTATTAACTAAGAGGCATGCATCAAATATTAGCGATATCAATGACATGATAGCGTTTTGTATGTGACACTAAATAATGACTCTACATGGAGACAAGGGGATTCACTGAAGCCTGGAGCCTTTTCATCAAGCAGCTATCAACCATTTATTGGTGGCAGTCGGTCAATAATAAAGGCCTTCCCTTAAAAGTGTCCGTGAAATCAATATTCCCCAGAGAGAGATGGAGAGGAAGAGGACGACAATAAGCCGAGGTGTAATGACTGGTTGCACTGTATGCAAATAAGACTGGTGTTGCAAATGCAGTATTATGAATGAACCAGTGCAATATACCGAATCAGAAACAGGTTTATTAGATTAGATTACTTTATTGTCATTACAAAAACGCAAGCACAGTGTAACGAAATGTAAGGAGGGTCTAACCAGAGTGCAAAACAGTCAGTTACATACACAATTATCAGAAGTGTACAAAATAAATGATACAAAAATAAAGGTAAATAGATGGGAAATGTATAAATAGGAATAAATACACAGATAATAATAAATACAGTGAATACAGAATTGCGCTTCAGCACAGCACACGACAACAACTAGGCAGTACGGGACAGCGTGGGGTTCACTGTCAGCAGTCTGACTGCTGAAGGGAAGAAGTAATAACCAAGTTTATTAACAAATAGGAGGAATTGTATATGGTGAATGCACACAGTAAACGAAGGAGATCAATTGTATGAAAAGGACTATTAAAACGTTAAAATATAGAGCAATATTTACATCAAATGTCTCGCTTTTACTACGACCTTTTGACCTTTAACTGTAATGGTTCAATCCCGACTATCCGAGCATGATGACTGATGTTTCCTGCGGGAAAACTTAACTGTCACCCAAGGCTGCAGTAAATCTCTGAGAGCTGTCCTTAAAGAGCAATGCTCTCCGTAGACTCAAGGAGTGTGTGTGTGTGTGTGTGTGTGTGTGTGTGTGTGTGTGTGTGTGTGTGTGTGTGTGTGTGTGTGTGTGTGTGTGTGTGTGTGTGTGTGTGTGTGTGTGAAACAAGGAAGGTGTGTGTGTGTGTTTAATAGGTTTTTAAATGTAAGAAATATTATCTGTGTGTGTCTTTAAGGGAACTTGTGCTGGTGCAGTGAGTCCCTAAGGAGGCATGTGTGATCTTATTTGCGTCACAGCATCTTGCAAGAACACTGTACACACACACACACACACACACACACACACACACACACACACACACACACACACACACACACACACACACACACACACACACACACACACACACACACACACACACACACACACACACACCACACACACACACACACACACACACACACACACACACACACACACACACACACACACACACACCACCCTAGCCTACACATCAAAGTGTGTGAAATAGCTTGATCAACATTCGCCTCGAGGCTGAGAAACACAGATATGCTCGTTGGAAATAAATAAGATCCCGAGGCTTGTCAACCAAGCAGTTCAACAAGATTTCAAATGAATGTGTTTACTTAAAGAAGAACTGCAGTGTTCTACATTTCAGATTAATTGTGAGTGACTGCATGCATGTTGTCAGACGGCAGAATCCAGTCCATGTTTTATGTCTCTCCTTCTCTCTGTTTCTCCCTATCTCTCTTTGGCTCAGCATGCAACAGCCAGCCATTTATCAATAATTCAAAGCAAAGGAGGTAGTTGCAAACATATTAAATATAACACAGAGAGGGCAAAGTTACTGTTAGATTACTTTCTCGTCACTATCACCATCAATTCATACTTTGACCGTTTGTTATAGCCTTAAACGGTCCAGCTCTCTTTTAAAAAACCACCAGGAAGAAGCCATTCAAAAGCTTGTTAAATATGCATGACTTCTTTAAGCTTTTCACATGTGTACTCAGTCGACAGAGTGATATTGTGGATTATAATTACACAGCAAATTATTTGATTAATTACATTTACCAGGCTGGTAGATGAAGCACGGCCATATTAATGTAAACTGTTATTTATCATCATATTTGTACACTAAACTACATCTAGTAGCTTGTTAGCTTAGCTTAGCATACAGCTAGCAAGGTAAAAAAACTAGCTTAGCACTCATTGCTTAAATGCTGAACAATAACAAACAATAATGTGTTGAGTAGATGGCTTTAAAAAGGTACTAGAAGTCAGTTCTTATATTAACTTCACAGCGTGCAATGCTAGCTTTTTCAACTTGCCTCATCTAGAACCCACCTCACCTCTGCCCACTTTGACAACCTAGGATGGCTTAGAGTAGACGACAGAGTACAGCTACTTGCAATGGGCCTGGTCTACAAGATCCACTACACCTCTATGGTACCCATGTACATGTCAAAATTCTTCCCAAAGGTCAAGGAATACCATGATCATAACACCAGAGGGAGCTCCACAAATCATGTGAAACCCAGATTTGGCACAAAAAAGGGGGAATACACGTTTCGCAATTATGCCACATCAAGGTGGAACGCTCTTCCCACAACTGTAAAGGAAAGTAAAACTATACTTACCTTCAGAACCTCTCTTAACGAGCACCTTCGGGGGAGAGCATTGCAAAACTGGCCCCGGTAATGGTACAAATCTCAACCTGTCGTTCAATGGACAGCTTCCCCCCCCCCCCATTTATGTATATACTCGCATTTTAGACTCTGTTACTAACTGTATATCTGTAGACTTGGTATGTCTTAAATGTCCGGTTAGGATGTATTAGAACGAAATCTAAAATGTAAATTGTAAATAAGCCATCTGTATGTCAAATATGTCTTATATGTCTTAAATGATATGATGAATTGGAAATGGGGGACCCTGATGTAAACAAGACGAAAGTCTTTCTCTGGTCTACATCCCCTTAACAATTGTATGTTTTGAGCTGTACTGTACTGTACCCAATATACAAGCTGTTAATAAACTTTTCAATCAATCAATGTCTTTATGCTAAGCTAAGCTAAAAGACTGATAGCTGCAACTTGTAGGGTATCTTGACACCTCATTGTCAGCTAAATAAAAATGTCCAAATAAATTCACACTGTCTTTTACATTTTCTATCAAACTGTCATTCAGTGAGAGCGAGCGATGCTAGCTTTGTCTGTTAGCTTAGCATACTGCTAGCAAGGTGAAACAACTAGCCTAGCATCTTTGGCTACTACTCAATTTCAGCACTAACACATTTTGCAAAGAGCTTTACATGTATTGAGTTATCTTGTGGAATATAATTACACTTCAATTTATTTGATTAATCAATTTAACCAGGCTGGCAGATAAAGCACGAGCCATAATGTTAAATTATTAATTATTCTACATTCTGCTGAGGCTGCCATGTCAAATACAGGCTGTGAAACCTAATGAGTATGCTTTAAATACCAGTCAAATAACACTAGGAAACATTTAACTTGAGGAGATTAATGATATAAAATGAATCTGCGTTGCATAACATCCCAAATAAAGCAAATTCGTTTGTGCAGCACCTAGTTTGAGCCATCTTTTCCTTCCTCGCTGAACAATTACCGATTTGAGAGATTAGCAGCGTGTCTCAGCTGTGAGGCGAGGCGGGATGAAATCACTTTCCCTGGATGGACCGTAAGCACATTCCCACCCAGCATTTTCGATCGATGCCCATGAAACAGCCCAGAGGGACGTCTGCAAACCTTTGATGTTCCCTTGAAGACTATCTCTTTTTTTGACTTGATTTAATTCCGGCCTCTTTGTTTGAAGCAAATGAAATCCTGCCTAAAAAAGTGACATGCAAACATCGGTGTCTACTTCCAACCTTGTGTGAACATTTGTATGCAAAGAGCAGATGGTGTTAAATTAAGGAAAATTGAACATGTTGCATTTCCTAATTATCCAATTAATTTTGCAGATATTTTAGCCCAAGAAAATCAGTACATGTACTAATACACATATCTTTTTTTTAATGTATTTATTTATTAAGGAGTGCAGATTTAAGAGACAGTACAATAATGTATCACATTTCCTGGTTTTGGTTTTCTTATTACAGGAAATTGCACTACTACCCCTCCTACCTACACATATCTCTTTAACCACAGCATTCACATGAAAGTGTTGATCTTTGCAACCCATATGTTGTTTACTGTATACTAAGGATTCTTCAGCAGCTACCCAAACACTAGTAGAAAAACTAAGAATAGAAATGACATTGAAGTTGAATAATTCAGACGCAGGGGGTGGAATACACAATACGTTTTGTCATGAGGCCTACAAAAAAAAGCCTTAGAAATGCAGATATGACAACAGTCGATTCACTGAAGAATCCCTTTGTGTGATTGTAGACGTGTTGTAAAAGGGCTAAGGGACCCTTTATACAAGGATGAACTAATCAGTCCTCTATTGGTGCAGTTCATTTAAATGCACTTGGTGGTTTAACGGAATAACTGGAGTCTCTAGATTAACATCAGTAAAACACACATTTACAGTTAATAAAAGCTCATCCACTAGCCTCCATCGTCCACTTTTCAATGCTTTACATGCAGTACAGTGTAAAAGCCTGTATTTTAATGTGGACTGTGCAGACTTCAATGTGTGGAAACAGCTTTGTTCACCCGTTGGGGGTTTTGGAAATCTTACCCTTCATCTTCCTGAGCAGAACAGGCAGCACTTTCTATTTCCCACATGAATGCGCCTGCCCTCCTCCATCCCTCCTTGGGACTTGTGCTTTTCACACTTGCCTAAACTTTACAAAAGAAAATTCACAGTGAGGTATTAAATATTGAAGAGCACAAGTGAGAATGTTAGAGCAGCCGTCTGTCTGCAGAATACGTGGCTGGGCAAGAGGGAACAAGATTTTTGGATCAGGCAGAAAGAAAGAGTCCTGAATCAGCTTAATGCAAGGAGCTCATCAGCGTGGCTTAATGAGGCAATCAGTGCTATACATGATGTTAGCATACTTCATAGATCATCAGATTCTACACATTTTACGGTTTCTCCAGGGTTGCAAATAACAATTACCTTTGCTATTGAAAGCTGGGTCAAGACGTTACATAAGAAGACAATTCAAATGCAAATTCTCACATTTCACAAGCTTTTTTTAAATGTTATAAATAACCAATACTTAATCATAATAAATAATATTATAAAGATATGTTTGGTTACTTAAAGAACTGATTGGCATTTTGGAAAATATGCTTATATGATTTCTAGCCCAGAGTTAGATGAGAAGATCGACCACTTTCATATGTGTACACTAATATCTGCCCCCTCGACCTGGAACACACTTCAGCAGGAACTTAAGCTGACCAGTTTGATACCCATCACGGATTTTAAACTCATTTGAAAAAAGCTGGAGAAATCATCTGTGGGTTGCTATATCTGACTGTATATGGATTTCAATGACTACTTTTTTTACGGTGTTGTATTTTAGTGTTGCCTCTGTGTTTAGTGTCCTGTCTGTCTGTAACTTTGTGTGGTAGTGTTACCACTGAACAGGTCTCTCTTGAAAATGAGACCTTGTGTCTCAATGAGATCTACACCTGTAGGCCTATAAATAAAGGCTAAATAAACAACAACTAATGCTACAGTCAGGAGCTGGTTAGCTTAGCATACTGCTAGCAGGGTGAAACAACTAGCGTAGTTTGGTTTAAACTTTACAGTATGCTGGAGAATAACAAAAAATAACGTGTTGAGTGGTTGGCTTTAAAGCTTATCACCTTAAAATCAAGCGTTGATAGCTTTTTCCACTAGACTTGCTTCCTGTCTGTAAGCTAAGCTAAAAGACGCCTAGTTGTAGCAAAAGTAGTATTTTTTCAGCCCATTCTCAGCTAAAAAACTTCATAAATATACCCCAAAAAGTCCCATTGCCTCTCCTTTTCATTTGATGTCAGTATTATAAATACACAGTCATTCAGTGTGTGTATTGTTTAGCAGTAACGGCCCGTCCACACAGCGGCGTGCGTTGACGCTTGCCGGTGGGCGTGTCTGAAACTCGACCAACAACCAATCACATGAATCTCCCGCCCCTGACACACAAGCAGCGGTTTGATTGGCTAGAGCTTGTACTGGCATATGATTCGATTGGCTGACGCTTCTGCCGAGGCGTCAAAAGTTGAACATTGCTCAACTTTTGCAGCGAGCCACGCCAGCAACGCTCCGCGTCGCTTCCCACGATGCAGTTCGGCTAAAAGTGACGTCACCCCATTCAAAGTGAATGGGCAGAAGCGTTGGAAGCTTCAACGCACGCCGCTGTGTGGACGGGCCGTAAGCGCATCAACTGAAGCCATCTGAGGCCACGCATTAAGCTCAGAAAGGACAAATAGCTGCAGAGCGGCTGCACATATTGATGCGCTGACCCTCTATTTACGGGGAAGGTCTCCCTAATGAGGAGTGAAACATTGACTAAGCAATCCTCACACATGCCATCAGGCTTTTATAACACCGACGCTTTGACTTTCTGCACGAAAACAACCGCCCTGGAGAGAGCTGTTGCGTATATTGACGCTAGCAATGTGTTGTTACTTTCTGTCACTGTAGCTGCCATGTCCTTCTGATAGAGACAGCGGGAGCCTGGCAGGTAGAAAACCAAACTGTGACTGCATTATCTCTGCTTCACTGCACTGCTTTCTCCTTCGCTTTCCTTGCTCTTTGCCCTCTCTCTAACGCTCCCCTGTTCTTTCTTCTGGGACTTTTTCGCTTGACCCTTAATTCACTGCGCCACAGCTGAAGGGACAGGAGTCAGAGGGGGCTCTTCTCTATTCATTAAAGAGTGTCACCTTGGAAAGGAGTCGACTCGAGTTACATTCATCTTGCTATTCTCAAAAACCTGAAGCAGAAATGGTAGTGTTTTACTATCTTAATGCAGGGTAAGTGTTAGAAATTAAAATCAATGTTGATATGGCGTAATTTGAATTAAATTAATAAACTATTTAATTTAAATCAGTTTTATTCTGAAAAACCGGAAGTTCACACTAACTATTAACTTAGTACTTTTATTCTGAAAATTCTTCCGGTTAGCATTAGCATGTGGCGAAATGCTACATTTTCAAACCGTGAATCGAAGGTGAAATGACATGTGATGTTGTACACTGAGCACACTGGGTTTAGCAATCATTTATTGCCGCTGAATAACGTTTATTAGGGAATGTTTAAATAACCACAGATACCAGAATGATGTAATTTAGCAACAGAAAAAGGCAGGAATTGCATTGGACCCGCCCCCCGACGACGCCGGCCAATAGGAGAAGACCTCAGATGACAACAGGAAGAGCAAGCCAAAGCTCTTCTACCTGCTGACCTGGGCTGACGGGAGATGGGGAGAGGGTCTCCGCTTGCAATTTCATTTTGTACACCACTGCATATTTTGTGTAATTAAATGCTGTTAACTTTTATAAGCTTCCCTTGACTCTTCAGTCTCTCCTGCCTTCAGGGTTCTAGAATACACTAACATAAGGGAGTAACGGGTGACATGTAATACAGTTGCATTGCATTTAATTTTGAAGTAATCCAAAAGTAACAGAACAGAATAGATTTTGATACTCAGTGTAGGTTGTATTCTTTTTTAAATGATATTGTAATGGATAACAAGTAACCCTCCTATATGGAATGCCATTTAAGCCAAAATTAAATAAATAAATAATTAAATAAATACATAATAAATATGCCTATGAAATAAATTCTGAAATAAATAAATGAGGCAATAAATATGTATACATGTACATTTAAATACACATTTATTTATTTCATGGGACTTTTATTTCATAATGACACTTTTATTTACATACTCCCAACCCTGAGCAACACAAACTGGGTTTCAAATTAAATTAGAATAGACTGCTGGGAAATGTGATGCATCGTTAACACAAATAATAAAAAATAACACTTAAGAAAGCATTGTTTTTCAGGAGTAATAAAAAAAAACATGCATACCTTTTTATGGAATTCCTTTCTTACAATGCCACTAAACCACGGTGCACTGTACTGCTGGGAGTTTATGGCTCTGACACTATTGAATTCAGAGATGAAAGCGTGGGGGGGATATGAAAGTGAATCATGAAGGATGGAAAGAAAGACATCTGAGTGGAGGAGAGACATGCTCCTGCAGGCGGTAGTGTTGTGTCTTTGAGGCATCATTTAGTTCTACCACCACCAACAGTAACCACAGCTACCTTAATGAGATACATCCTCCTGTAATAGCATTATTAATCATTTCACAAACCAGAGGGGCCAGGCGACGGCCGAGCAGACATCAATCTCTCTGCAGCTGATATTTATGAGACTGCCATTTTGTCTCCTGCATATTAAACATTCAATTTAGAGCCATTTAACTTTTTGTTTGGTGCACCATTTGTAATGCAAGCTGGAGTTTGTGCTCCACATAAAAATAGAAACATGACGGCGTGTGAGTTTCAAAACGACAGCAAGTGTGGGACTGCGTGACAAGAATGGGATTTTAAAATCAGCTGGGACACCGAACAAACAACTAGGGTAAAAACAAACCCTGTCGAAACAGCTTTTATGTTCCTTGGCGGAGCTTCTTTTGTACAGGTCTACAAAAATATATAATTGAAGAATGAACCACATTTTTCTGAAAGATACTCCCAAATGTGTCTAACACTGGTTTCAGACGGAGGGTGAAAAGAGGTGCTGCAGCACAGGCAGTGTGAGATGATCAATAAAGAGCTTTTTGAACATTAAAGCATGGAGACATGAAGAGACACTACATACTGATATACACCTGAACATCAGCAGGAGAGGACTCTTTAAAGTAGATACATTACATACTGATATACACCTGAACATCAGCAGGAGAGGACTCTTTAAAGTAGAGACACTACATACTGATATACACCTGAACATCAGCAGGAGAGGACTCTTTAAAGTAGAGACATTACATACTGATATACACCTGAACATCAGCAGGAGAGGACTCTTTAAAGTAGAGGCACTACATACTGATATACACCTGAACATCAGCAGGAGAGGACTCTTTAAAGTAGAGACACTACATACTGATATACACCTGAACATCAGCAGGAGAGGATTCTTTAAAGTAGAGACACTACATACTGATATACACCTGAACATCAGCAGGAGAGGACTCTTTAAAGTAGAGACACTACATACTGATATACACCTGAACATCAGCAGGAGAGGACTCTTTAAAGTAGAGACACTACATACTGATATACACCTGAACATCAGCAGGAGAGGACTCTTTAAAGTAGAGACATTACATACTGATATACACCTGAACATCAGCAGGAGAGGACTCTTTAAAGTAGAGACACTACATACTGACATACACCTGAACATCAGCAGGAGAGGACTCTTTAAAGTAGAGACACTACATACTGATATACACCTGAACATCAGCAGGAGAGGACTCTTTAAATTAGAGACACTACATACTGATATACAACTGAACATCAGCAGGAGAGGACTCTTTAAAGTAGAGACACTACATACTGATATACACCTGAACATCAGCAGGAGAGGACTCTTTAAAGTAGAGACACTACATACTGATATACACCTGAACATCAGCAGGAGAGGACTCTTTAAAGTAGAGACACTACATACTGATATACACCTGAACATCAGCAGGAGAGGACTCTTTAAAGTAGAGCCACTACATACTGATATACACCTGAACATCAGCAGGAGAGGACTCTTTAAAGTAGAGACACTACATATTGATATACACCTGAACATCAGCAGGAGAGGACTCTTTAAAGTAGAGACACTACTGATATACACCTGAACATCAGCAGGAGAGGACTCTTTAAAGTAGAGAAACTACATACTGATATACACCTGAACATCAGCAGGAGAGGACTCTTTAAAGTAGAGACACTACATACTGATATACACCTGAACATCAGCAGGAGAGGACTCTTTAAAGTAGAAACACTACATACTGATATACACCTGAACATCAGCAGGAGAGGACTCTTTAAAGTAGAGACACTACTGATATACACCTGAACATCAGCAGGAGAGGACTCTTTAAAGTAGAGACACTACATACTGATATACACCTGAACATCAGCAGGAGAGAACTCTTTAAAGTAGAGACACTGCATACTGATATACACCTGAACATCAGCAGGAGAGGACTCTTTAAAGTAGAGACACTACATACTGATATACACCTGAACATCAGCAGGAGAGGACTCTTTAAAGTAGAGAGACTACATACTGATATACACCTGAACATCAGCAGGAGAGGACTCTTTAAAGAAGAGACACTACATACTGATATACACCTGAACATCAGCAGGAGAGGACTCTTTAAAGAAGAGACACTACATACTGATATACACCTGAACATCAGCAGGAGAGGACTCTTTAAAGTAGAGACTCTACATACTGATATACACCTGAACATCAGCAGGAGAGGACTCTTTAAAGTAGAGACACTGCATACTGATATACACCTGAACATCAGCAGGAGAGGACTCTTTAAAGTAGAGAGACTACATACTGATATACACCTGAACATCAGCAGGAGAGGACTCTTTAAAGTAGAGACACTACATACTGATATACACCTGAACATCAGCAGGAGAGGACTCTTTAAAGTAGAGACACTACATACTGATATACACCTGAACATCAGCTGGAGAGGACTCTTTAAAGTAGAGACACTACATACTGATATACACCTGAACATCAGCTGGAGAGGACTCTTTAAAGTAGAGACACTACATACTGATATACACCTGAACATCAGCAGGAGAGGACTCTTTAAAGTAGAGACACTACATACTGATATACACCTGAACATCAACAGGAGAGGACTCTTTAAAGTAGAGACACTACATACTGATATACACCTGAACATCAGCAGGAGAGGACTCTTTAAAGTAGAGACTCTACATACTGATATACACCTGAACATCAGCAGGAGAGGACTCTTTAAAGTAGAGACACTACATACTGATATACACCTGATCATCAGCAGGAGAGGACTCTTTAAAGTAGAGACACTACATACTGATATACACCTGAACATCAACAGGAGAGGACTCTTTAAAGTAGAGACACTACATACTGATATACACCTGAACATCAACAGGAGAGGACTCTTTAAAGTAGAGACACTACATACTGATATACACCTGAACATCAACAGGAGAGGACTCTTTAAAGTAGAGACACTACATACTGATATACACCTGAACATCAGCAGGAGAGGACTCTTTAAAGTAGAGACACTACATACTGATATACACCTGAACATCAACAGGAGAGGACTCTTTAAAGTAGAGACACTACATACTGATATACACCTGAACATCAACAGGAGAGGACTCTTTAAAGTAGAGACACTACATACTGATATACACCTGAACATCAACAGGAGAGGACTCTTTAAAGTAGAGACACTACATACTGATATACACCTGAGCATCAGCAGGAGAGGACTCTTTAAAGTAGAGACACTACATACTGATATACACCTGAACATCAGCAGGAGAGGACTCTTTAAAGTAGACACTACATACTGATATACACCTGAACATCAGCAGGAGAGGACTCTTTAAAGTAGAGACACTACATACTGATATACACCTGAACATCAGCAGGAGAGGACTCTTTAAAGTAGAGACACTACATACTGATATACACCTGAACATCAGCAGAATATGTCCTGATGATGGGATTAATGGGATATAATGTCTAATATAGGATTTATTCCAACATCACCTGGCTTGTCTGAAGCTTCCTGTGATCTCCTGCCTTCACACTCCACTTTCAGCACCTATAGGGTGACAGGAAAGTATTGACATTGAGAAATAATTGTACATTTACACACCTCCAGTTATCCTATACGTCCAAACCTGATTTCCAGTGACAGCAGCAATACCACGGTTCTGCACACTGAAGAGATTTATCAATAATGTCTAAATTACAGTTTCAGGACTTCATGTCATTCAGAGGATAATATCCAACATTCACCTTTGTTGTCCTTTGCCAACCTCATTTGTAATCTAGTTGGCACAGAGCGCCACTATTGGTCACGGTTCTAGAGGGATGTGCAAATGTCACCCCCCAAAAAAGCTGAAAGCGTGAAAGTCACTCGGGCTTCGGGGAGATAAAACACTCTGAATGCACACAGCTTGTTAGTCATGCTCCCTAATTACCAAACGCTTCATTCCCAATTGTCCAATCTCGACTGCACAGAAGCGATGCCAGGGAAGCTGCTGGCATGCATGACTATTTTAACATCTTTTCAATTTATCATTTTTTCCCCCTCCGCTCAAGATCTCCAAACTGTGTTCTGTTTACCCCCGTCAGGTCAAGGTAATTGCTTTTCTTGCTGGCAATAAAATGTCGACAACATCTCAATATTTACCCGAGTTTGGACATTATCGCTGTGTGAATGTACTGCTGCCAAGCCCTACATGAGTCATAGAGTGAATCATAATGTGCTACCAAAGTGACAGTGATCCTCTATAATACCCCTCGTGCACATATCTCTCATAGTGTACGTGATCAAAGATGGCGGGCGTGTAATTGGATATGATTTTGGTTATTAGATGACGAACAGCCGACAAATTGGGCCTTGTCCTCTGCCAGCATTACGGGTCACAGCAATCAGTCAGTGGACTTAAAAGAGCCATGCAGACACAATGTGGGATTACCACATCAGAAATAAAGCTGAATATTTTAAAAGTCAACAGCAGTGT
Organism: Gymnodraco acuticeps; assembly: GCF_902827175.1. Lineage (NCBI taxonomy): Eukaryota > Metazoa > Chordata > Actinopteri > Perciformes > Bathydraconidae > Gymnodraco > Gymnodraco acuticeps. Next base: position 69,282 of record NW_022991025.1, read on the forward strand.
TAAGTGATCTTTTGGTAAATGTAGCCGCGCACACTGAAGAGAGACTGTTGACTTCATAAGAGCTGTTTCTCCCACATGTGTTATGACTCATTCTGCATCCACACTTCCACATATTTGAGCGCAAGACTCCATAAAACCCTTTAATCCGAGCTGTGCATTAATTATTGCAGAGCCTAAGTAGACCACGTGGCAGCATCTGGTGTGCCGGGTGAGGAAACCAGCGTGGGGGTTTCCTGGGTTGAGTGCCCCCTTTAGAGAGGTTGAACTTTAGCTGCAGTGTCCACAAACACAGAATAACTGGATTATATGTACAGGGGACACAAGACTGAGTGATTCAAGTTGGTTTCAATTATTTAAAAGCATGAGACTGTGCATCAAAAAGCTCTTTAACTTAAGTAAAAGTAGTGAAACCAGAGTGTAGAGAAACGTAGTTATACTTAAATGTTTAATTATCAAGAGGACATGTAGAACTCACTAACAGGTAAATAAAAAATACATTGACCATACTGTCTCAAGAGACTCAGGCAACAGCGCCCCTGTGTGGAGGAAAGCTGCACACACACCTGCAGGTGCACACACACACACACACACACACACACACACACACACACACACACACACGCACACACACGCACACGCACACACACACACACACACACACACACCTGCAGTTAATTTACACTTTCACTGTGGGCCATAAGTTATATTATTGACCATATAGTTTCTTTAAATGCTGGAAATACTTAGCAATGCATTCATGCTCAATTTCTTTTTTTGCATAATTACATTTTTGTGTGAGTGATTTTTCTTGAAGTTAAATTAGAAATAAAATAAAAATAAATACAAAAAATAACTGAATTTATATTTCCGGGTAAACTGAGGTTATAACTCCTTAAAAAGTATTGATATTAAATACATAAATCAGGGGGGCCAAATCCGGCCCGTGACTTCATTTTCTGTGGCCCCACAAGAGCTTGCAAAGAATATAATATGTTTATTATACGGTTAAATGCCGATTTACTGAAGCACGTTGCCCATAAACTACATGTCCCACAATGCATCTCAAATGTTACATTTTTCTCAGAATTTACCTTTTTTTCAAAATGTCACTTTCTTTTTTTCCCAGAATTTGACTTTTCTTCTTAAATCATTTTGTGACATTCTCACTGAAAAGACTTGCAATTATTTGCCCTAGACTTCTGCTTTCAGACGTAGTTAATTATGAAGTTATTACCCTATCCGAAAATAATCCAATGCAGAGGCAATAATGTAATATAATACGTTATTTTATATATATTGAATATTTATATATGTCTTTTTATATAGTCTTAAAGTTACAACCGGCCCTTTGAGTGCATCCATAATGTTAATGTGGCCCGAGATGAAATGGAGTTTGACACCCCTGACATAAATGGTACGTAAAATAGATTTGTGTTCTAACTACGCTCTGAACGACTTTACACTCAATAAATGCCACATTTACATTATTATTATTATTATTTACAGAATGACATCCCTATATTTGCTTACTTGCGACAATCCAGGTCATCCTGCTGATTTAAAAACATGTAGTTAGTTTGAATGATGTCATGATGCTCTTCCCACTGCCCTTTTGACTCTTTACCCTTTAACCAGCAGGTTGTTTATGACCGGGAGAGATAACAGAATATGAGTGCAGGGCAATAAAAAGGGATGACACCATTTATAGCATATAATTGCAAACCATAATGATAGGTGCTTTCAGTCCCTTTTTTCAGACTCCTGGATTTACTATTGAAGCGGATGGATCTAACTGTGGATTTTCACATATCTAGAAACGAGTGATTTTGTTATATTTGGTGTAAAAGTGGTTGTAAATACCCTGTGTGGACTTTGACCTGCGACCATCACCATGGTGAACCACAGCTTGGCCCGCGTTGTGCTCATGTTCGCTGGATTTTTCTCCTTTTTAGTCTCAATTACGTTTAACTCTCTATCTGGATTCGGGGCAAAATCAGGTGAGTGATATCAGATACTCCAAATCAGTTGTTTTGTGCACAATATGATGGTTTTAAATACTAAACTGTGCCTATTTCAACACAGGCGTTTTCAAGCAGTCAACAGAGGATGTGACAGTGAAGTATACGACCCCCTTAACTCCTGCTCAGTGGGCTCTGTTTGTGTGGGACTTCCTATATGTTTGGATGTTTGCCATGTACATATACTTCTTAGTGGGACTCTGCAGAAGGTAGTGCAATCTGTCGTGTTTTCACACATCATCTACAATAAATTGAAATGTTTAATAGCTACTGTCGCTGCTCGATGTGTACCGGAAATCTGATTTGTTCTGTCAACGATATCATTTTATGGAGTTGTTAAAAAAGTGCCGATATCACGAAAAACAATCTTTTTTTAACAAAGATTGAAACTACAAAACAACACAGCTTTCAGAAATGTATTTATTATCTAATAACAGGAAAAAACATATCAAAACTAACATTAAAAAAAGACAGTAAAGCATAAAAAACATTAAAATGACAAATATAATATCTAATCGAAGAGAGATAATTGCAAAAATGTGTAAAGGCAACGTTGATTAGAAATAACTTCATCCTGAAATTAGCTCCATATTTGGATGTTCCTAACCAAAACAAGAGCTCTGTTGTGATTGGTCAACCGCTTAGAGATGTCCCGCCCCTTAAACTATCAAATACAATGTGTTGGAGCTCTAGCCAATAGGAGCGCAAGTGTTCCATTGTGATGTCAGTATGTTCCAGAAGTAAACAAAGGAGTCCAATGGAGGAGAACACAGGGATTTTAGCGTCTGCAGACCATTTACATGCACTAAAACCTATAGAACTCACTACAGGAGAGGGAAAAGCCCAGAAAGTAACAGTTGCTCTGACTTATGAAAGATTATTTCCCGACAGGCGCATTTTGTTCGTGTGTTGTATCCAATATTACCCTTGCTTCCCCGCAGGACGGCGTATGATTGGCTGTACACCACACCTGCAGTGCTGCCTTATGGATTTCACGTCTCTCTCATCATCAAGAACTGCCTGAACATTATGTGGTTGTTTCTGCTTGACAGAGAGTGAGTGTGTGAGTTCTGGTCGTCTATTTCTAATAAGCATGATGTATTTGTATGCTCTTGTGCAGTTTTAACATCTGCTTGTCTGTAGGTTGTTACTGCCGGTGCTGATAACCTCCATATTCATGACGCTCAGCCACTACCTGATCCTGTTTTTCTCCTGCTATGGACTGAAGATCTACGGAGCCTGGCTGAACAAATATCACAACACAGACCTCTGGCTCATCAGGATACTGGTAACGATTGTTTTATAGGAACATTCCTGATGTTCGGACTTTGACATTTATTATTTTTGTTGCATCACAGCACGGCTTCAAAGGGAATAACATGTTAAAAAAGGTTGGAAGTGTTTGGTTTATAGACGCTGCAATTACAACGCTAGTAAAAACATGGTGTTCTTTGGAGTTAGAGTGTAGTTAAGGCAAGGCAAGTTTATTTATATAGCACCTTTCAACACAAGGTAATTCAAAGTGCTTTACAAAAATGAAAGACATTAAGAAAATGGCATTTAAAATCAGTCAAGATAATAAAATAAACATTAAAAGAAAAAATACATGGATCAAAGTTACAGTGCAGTTTAAGATGTGAATAGTTCAATTAAAAGCAGCGGCAAAAAGAAAAGTCTTCAGTCTGGATTTAAAAGTAGTCAGAGTTGCAGCGGACCTGCAGGTTTCTGGGAGTTGGTTCCAGATATTTGGAGCATAATAACTGAACGCTGCTTCTCCAGTTAAGGTTAATTAAGGACATGTTTTAGCTCTGGCTTTCATCAGACTACCATTTAACCTTTGCTATACTTAAACATTAACTGTGTTTTAATCCCCCTTGTGTTGCAAAGAGCACAACATGCTTTTCTTATGTGGATTAGGAATGACTTTAACATTAAATAACGGTACATCTGCAGCTAATTAGCTTAACATAAAGACCAGGGGTAAACAGTTGTTTTTATCCAATGGTAACAACAACCAAAATCCACCCAAATCTCCTAGACCCCACCAATGAACACCTGCTGTCACCTTTGTTTAATTGTTTAAAATACACACAAAGACACAGGTAATTGCAGGACTATTTCTCGTCTTGGTGCTTCCTTTCTGTTTGCCTGGCAATCACACAATCACAAAAGGACTCTGGGAAATTGGCCAAGAGACATACTTGCATATAAAACATTGAGTAAAGTTAGCTTTAGAGGTGCTAGGTTAATTGTGCTATTAGCTATCATTAGCTATTGCTTCACATATGCAGACATGAGAGTGGTGACAGTTCTCTCAACCAACTCTCGGAGTAAAAAAAGATTTCTGAAATGGTCAAACTACTTTCTTTAAAGTGACATGTTATCAGTCAGTTGGTAGCCTTGCATTTGTTAAGTCTCCCTTACTGCTGACTCACTGTGAGGTTAAAGAAGCTGCTCCTCCACCACCCATATCTAAAGAGTGAATTTTCTCCGACACGTCCAGAGTAAAGCCGTGCACAAGGTGACCGACTGAGATTAGGAGGTTTAGAGGAAGCTGCAGCAAAACCTCCAGATTGGTTCCCTCTGCTTTGCTCTTCACATTAAAGAACACAGATAAGGTCATGTGACACACCAGCAGCATCCTGTGCAGCACTTAGAGCAGTCAGAGTATCTCGCAAAGTCTTCAGGATTTGGAGGATATTTATATTGACATGCTTTTTGAGAGGCCATGTTGTGCTTTTTGGGTTTCTTTTCAATGCAGTGTGAGCTATAGGTTTATGCATGTAAATGGTCTGAAAAAGGCTAAATCCAAAAGTTCAAAAGATTGAGAAGAGCGAACAGGAAGTGGTGAAAGTTATTTCTGGGTTTTAGGATTTGTTTATGCACCACTGGCTAGCACTCCAACACATTGTACATGAATGACTCTTTAAGTAGAGACACTACATACTGATATACACCTGAACATCAGCAGGAGAGGACTCTTTAAAGTAGAGACACTACATACTGATATACACCTGAACATCAGCAGGAGAGGACTCTTAAAGTAGAGACACTACATACTGATATACACCTGAACATCAGCAGGAGAGGACTCTTTAAAGTAGAGACACTACATACTGATATACACCTGAACATCAGCAGGAGAGGACTCTTTAAAGTAGAGACACTACATACTGATATACACCCTGAACATCAGCAGGAGAGGACTCTTTAAAGTAGAGACACTACATACTGATATACACCTGAACACCAGCAGGAGAGGACTCTTTAAAGTAGAGACACTACGTACTGATATACACCTGAACATCAGCAGGAGAGGACTCTTTAAGTAGAGACACTACATACTGATATACACCTGAACATCAGCAGGAGAGGACTCTTTAAAGTAGTGACACTACATACTGATATACATCTGAACATCAGCAGGAGAGGACTCTTTTAAAGTAGAGACACTACATACTGATATACACCTGAACATCAGCAGGAGAGGACTCTTTAAAGTAGAGACACTACATACTGATATACACCTGAACATCATCAGGAGAGGACTCTTTAAAGTAGAGACACTACATACTGATATACACCTGAACATCAGCAGGAGAGGACTCTTTAAAGTAGAGACACTACATACTGATATACACCTGAACATCATCAGGAGAGGACTCTTTAAAGTAGAGACACTACATACTGATATACACCTGAACATCAGCAGGAGAGGACTCTTTAAAGTAGAGACACTACATACTGATATACACCTGAACATCAGCAGGAGAGGACTCTTTAAAGTAGAGACACTACATACTGATATACACCTGAACATCAGCAGGAGAGGACTCTTAAAGTAGAGACAACTACATACTGATATACACCTGAACATCAGCAGGAGAGGACTCTTTAAAGTAGAGACACTACATACTGATATACACCTGAACATCAGCAGGAGAGGACTCTTTAAAGTAGAGACACTACATACTGATATACACCTGAACATCAGCATGAGAGGACTCTTTAAAGTAGAGACACTACATACTGATATACACCTGAACATCAGCAGGAGAGGACTCTTTAAAGTAGAGACACTACATACTGATATACACCTGAACATCAGCAGGAGAGGACTCTTTAAAGTAGAGACACTACATACTGATATACACCTGAACATCAGCAGGAGAGGACTCTTTAAAGTAGAGACACTACATACTGATATACACCTGAACATCAGCAGGAGAGGACTCTTTAAAGTAGAGACACTACATACTGATATACACCTGAACATCAGAAGGAGAGGACTCTTTAAAGTAGAGACACTACATACTGATATACACCTGAACATCAGCAGGAGAGGACTCTTTAAAGTAGAGACACTACATACTGATATACACCTGAACATCAGCATGAGAGGACTCTTTAAAGTAGAGACACTACATACTGATATACACCTGAACATCAGCAGGAGAGGACTCTTTAAAGTAGAGACACTATATACTGATATGCACCTGAACATCAGCAGGAGAGGACTCTTTAAAGTAGAGACACTACATACTGATATACACCTGAACATCAGCAGGAGAGGACTCTTTAAAGTAGAGACACTACATACTGATATACACCTGAACATCAGCATGAGAGGACTCTTTAAAGTAGAGACACTACATACTGATATACACCTGAACATCAGCAGGAGAGGACTCTTTAAAGTAGAGACACTACATACTGATATACACCTGAACATCAGCAGGAGAGGACTCTTTAAAGTAGAGACACTACATACTGATATACACCTGAACATCAGCAGGAGAGGACTCTTTAAAGTAGAGACACTGCATACTGATATACACCTGAACATCAGCAGGAGAGGACTCTTTAAAGTAGAGACGCTACATACTGATATACACCTGAACATCAGCAGGAGAGGACTCTTTAAAGTAGAGACGCTACATACTGATATACACCTGAACATCAGCAGGAGAGGACTCTTTAAAGTAGAGACGCTACATACTGATATGCACCTGAACATCAGCAGGAGAGGACTCTTTAAAGTAGAGACACTACATACTGATATACACCTGAACATCAGCAGGAGAGGACTCTTTAAAGTAGAGACACTACATACTGATATGCACCTGAACATCAGCAGGAGAAGACTCTTTAAAGTAGAGACACTACATACTGATATACACCTGAACATCACAGGAGAGGACTCTTTAAAGTAGAGACGCTACATACTGATATACACCTGAACATCAGCAGGAGAGGACTCTTTAAAGTAGAGACACTACATATTGATATACACCTGAAAATCAGCAGGAGAGGACTCTTTAAAGTAAAGACACTACATACTGATATACCACCTGAAACATCAGCAGGAGAGGACTCCTTTAAAGTAGATACGCTACATACTGATATACACCTGAACATCAGCAGGAGAGGACTCTTTAAAGTAGAGACACTACATACTGATATACACCTGAACATCAGCAGGAGAGGACTCTTTAAAGTAGAGACACTATATACTGATATGCACCTGAACATCAGCAGGAGAGGACTCTTTAAAGTAGAGACACTACATACTGATATACACCCTGAACATCAGCAGGAGAGGACTCTTTAAAGTAGAGACACTACATACTGATATACACCTGAACATCAGCATGAGAGGACTCTTTAAAGTAGAGACACTACATACTGATATACACCTGAACATCAGCAGGAGAGGACTCTTTAAAGTAGAGACACTACATACTGATATACACCTGAACATCAGCAGGAGAGGACTCTTTAAAGTAGGAGACACTACATACTGATATACACCTGAACATCAGCAGGAGAGGACTCTTTAAAGTAGAGACACTGCATACTGATATACACCTGAACATCAGCAGGAGAGGACTCTTTAAAGTAGAGACGCTACATACTGATATACACCTGAACATCAGCAGGAGAGGACTCTTTAAAGTAGAGACGCTACATACTGATATACACCTGAACATCAGCAGGAGAGGACTCTTTAAAGTAGAGACACTACATACTGATATGCACCTGAACATCAGCAGGAGAGGACTCTTTAAAGTAGAGACACTACATACTGATATACACCTGAACATCAGCAGGAGAGGACTCTTTAAAGTAGAGACACTACATACTGATATGCACCTGAACATCAGCAGGAGAGGACTCTTTAAAGTAGAGACACTACATACTGATATACACCTGAACATCACAGGAGAGGAACTCTTTAAAGTAGAGACGCTACATACTGATATACACCTGAACATCAGCAGGAGAGGACTCTTTAAAGTAGAGACACTACATATTGATATACACCTGAAAATCAGCAGGAGAGGACTCTTTAAAGTAAAGACACTACATACTGATATACACCTGAACATCAGCAGGAGAGGACTCTTTAAAGTAGAGACGCTACATACTGATATACACCTGAACATCAGCAGGAGAGGACTCTTTAAAGTAGAGACACTACATACTGATATACACCTGAACATCAGCAGGAGAGGACTCTTTAAAGTAGAGACACTACATACTGATATACACCTAAACATCAGCAGGAGAGGACTCTTTAAAGTAGAGACACTACATACTGATATACACCTGAACATCAGCAGGAGAGGACTCTTTAAAGTAGAGACACTGCATACTGATATACACCTGAACATCAGCAGGAGAGGACTCTTTAAAGTAGAGACGCTACATACTGATATACACCTGAACATCAGCAGGAGAGGACTCTTTAAAGTAGAGACGCTACATACTGATATACACCTGAACATCAGCAGGAGAGGACTCTTTAAAGTAGAGACACTACATACTGATATGCACCTGAACATCAGCAGGAGAGGACTCTTTAAAGTAGAGACACTACATACTGATATACACCTGAACATCAGCAGGAGAGGACTCTTTAAAGTAGAGACACTACATACTGATATGCACCTGAACATCAGCAGGAGAGGACTCTTTAAAGTAGAGACACTACATACTGATATACACCTGAACATCACAGGAGAGGACTCTTTAAAGTAGAGACGCTACATACTGATATACACCTGAACATCAGCAGGAGAGGACTCTTTAAAGTAGAGACACTACATATTGATATACACCTGAAAATCAGCAGGAGAGGACTCTTTAAAGTAAAGACACTACATACTGATATACACCTGAACATCAGCAGGAGAGGACTCTTTAAAGTAGAGACGCTACATACTGATATACACCTGAACATCAGCAGGAGAGGACTCTTTAAAGTAGAGACACTACATACTGATATACACCTGAACATCAGCAGGAGAGGACTCTTTAAAGTAGAGACACTACATACTGATATCATTCTCTCCTTGATTCAGGTACAGAATGTTGGGGCAGTATATGCTACATGGGGGACTCTCTCCACTCTGCTGAACCTGACGATGTTCTTGCAGCATCAGACAGAAACGTCTAAATGTGAATGTGCGATGCTGGCGCTGCTGCTGCTTCTGATGGAGCTGTTGGTCTGGTGAGTCTGACCCCCTGCTGCTATCTGTCTGTGACCAGATATGGCAAAAGTACACACATCCTTTACTCAAGTAAGTACAGATACTCGTGTTTAAAAATACTCTGACTAAACTTCTTTCCTCAAGTCAAAGTAAAGAGGCTTTGAAATGTACTTCAGTAAAAAGTACCCATAACTAGCAGCTGCTTTAAAGAGTACCTGACCTCCCTTTATATTAATAGAACAATAATGTCATTGTTAGCTAATGAATGTTTCCATGCTGAACAACGGCAACATGACAACGTTTCCATTGGTCCCTCTTCTTTAGAGAAGACCAGGAAATGATGGATACACGGATCGTGTTCAAATCAATAGGCACGCAATGACTCTAAAGAATAATGATCACGCATCAAACACACATTCAGACTAAAGGAACCAGCTGTTTGGGAAATGAGAGAAGTAGAAAGTACAGGTATTTGAGTTCAACATGTAAGAAGTAGAAAGTACAGGTATTTGAGTTCAACATGTAAGAAGTAGAAAGTACAGGTATTGTGTTCAACATGTGAGAAGTAGAAAGTACAGGTATTTGTGTTCAAAGTGTAAGAAGTAGAAAGTACAGGTATTTGTGTTCAACATGTAAGAAGTAGAAAGTACAGGTATTTGTGTTCAACATGTAAGAAGTAGAAAGTACAGGTATTTGTGTTCAACATGTGAGAAGTAGAAAGTACAGGTATTTGTGTTCAAAGTGTAAGAAGTAGAAAGTACAGGTATTTGTGTTCAACATGTAAGAAGTAGAAAGTACAGGTATTTGTGTTCAACATGTGAGAAGTAGAAAGTACAGGTATTTGAGTTCAACATGTAAGAAGTAGAAAGTACAGGTATTTGAGTTCAATATGTGAGAAGTAGAAAGTACAGGTATTTGAGTTCAACATGTAAGAAGTAGAAAGTACAGGTATTTGTGTTCAAAGTGTAAGAAGTAGAAAGTACAGGTATTTGAGTTCAACATGTAAGAAGTAGAAAGTACAGGGTATTTGTGTTCAAAGTGTAAGAAGTAGAAAGTACAGGTATTTGAGTTCAACATGTAAGAAGTAGAAAGTACAGGTATTTGGGTTCAACATGTAAGAAGTAGAAAGTACAGGTATTTGAGTTCAAAGTGTAAGAAGTAGAAAGTACAGGTATTTGTGTTCAACATGTAAGAAGTAGAAAGTACAGGTATTTGTGTTCAACATGTAAGAAGTAGAAAGTACAGGTATTTGTGTTCAACATGTAAGAAGTAGAAAGTACAGGTATTTGTGTTCAAAGTGTAAGAAGTAGAAAGTACAGGTATTTGTGTTCAACATGTAAGAAGTAGAAAGTACAGGTATTTGTGTTCAACATGTAAGAAGTAGAAAGTACAGGTATTTGGGTTCAACATGTAAGAAGTAGAAAGTACAGGTATTTGAGTTCAACATGTAAGAAGTAGAAAGTACAGGTATTTGAGTTCAACATGTAAGAAGTAGAAAGTACAGGTATTTGAGTTCAACATGTGAGAAGTAGAAAGTACAGGTATTTGCGTTCAACATGTAAGAAGTAGAAAGTACAGGTATTTGAGTTCAACATGTGAGAAGTAGAAAGTACAGGTATTTGAGTTCAACATGTAAGAAGTAGAAAGTACAGTTATTTGTGTTCAAAATGTAAGAAGTAAAAGTCGTCAGAAAAATAAGTAGTGGAGTAAAGTGTATTTAAAAATGTACTTAAGTACAGTAACGAAGTATTTGCACTCTACTACTTCCCCCCTCTGTCTGTGACTCCCAGGTTCCTGTTAGAGAACTTCTACGTTGACGAGCATGTGCGATATATCGTTACCATCTACCCCGTGGTGATCCTGTGGCTGACAGGCACTCTGGAAAACTCTGCCACTACTCAAAGTGACATTTACATCTTTGAAGGTACTGTTTGACATTTAAAGGTCTCCTATTATACTGTTTTTCATCAAAATATTACAGGTCTCAGATATACACACTTTGAGAAACACTGCTTCAGATGAAAAGAAGGAGCCCCTCCCCACGCCCCTCTGAGAGAGATCTGGTTACAAAGAACTCAATGGTGCTCTAGGAGGAGATTCAGGTGATAAGGGGGGGGGGGGGTACCTTGGTTGCTGATTGGCTAATGGTTACACAAGCCAACACATCGTTATGACATCATCAAGTGGCCAAAATCTGATCAGCTCATTTTCAGACAGGTTTTTATAGAAATGGATCAAAAAGAGAGAGAATCTTTGTTCCTGAAACTTTCAGAGTCTCTTCACACAGAGGGGACCAGAGGTAGCGCTAGACTTTGTCATTTTGACGGACAGGATCGCAACATTTCCGTCAAAATCATTATTACCCGTCGGCCTGTACACAACCCTGCCGGGGGGCTGGGGGGCGGAGAGAGCACGCTCGTGAACTGTCAACGGGGGGTGGACGCTCGCTCGTGATCTGTTAGCGCCGTGTTATGCATGCGCAAAGCGTAAAGCAAATACTTTTGTTGATCTGTTCGGCAAAGTTAGGTTTGGAAACGATATAATTTCCTTTTGGGCGGGCATACATAACACGGCATAATACCGCTGCGGGGAAACTTCGGCGCTGTTCTGAGTTTGTTCTAATCTCTCAAAATGACGGACGGCTTTCAGATTTTTCCGTCATTGTTAAAAAAAATCCGTCATAGACGGAAAATATTCGGTTAACGCGACCTCTGGAGGGGACACATGTTGTGTAGAAAAGACATGAAATAGTGGATTTTGCATAACAGGTGACCTTTAAAGGTCCCATGTCATTCTTTTCTGGTTCTTACCCGTCCCCTTGTGTTATGAAGGTTGTTCTGCATGTAAACGGTCTGCAGAGTCACAAACCCTCAAAGTGCACCCTGTAGCGAGTAAAACTCTAACACAGAGAAGACCTGTCTGTGCTGCCCCAGAACGCCTCGTTGGACATTTCTCTTTATCCATTTGTTGTCATGCGGTTCCCGGGACCAAAATGGACCAATCCGCGGAGCTCCTCACACACCAGGACCTTTAGCATAAATGTTCAACTAACAGGGAGTCCCATTGACTTGCATAGAGCTCCCTGGTTGGTAATAGACGAGTTGGGATGGTGGAGAAATGCTCTCCGCAGACCCATTCTCACAGCGTTATAAACCTTTTTCTTACTCAGTATCAAGCCACACTTATTGTGTTTACTTCGGGTGTGTGTGTGTGTGTGGTGTGTGTGTGGGGTGTGTTGTGTGTGTGTGTGTGTGTGTGTGTGTTGTGTGTGGTGTGTGTGTGTGTGTGTGTGTGAGTGTGTGTGTGTGTGTGTGTATGTGTGTGTGTTGTGTGTGTGTTGTGTGTGTGTGTGTGTGTGTGTGTGTGTGTGGTGTGTGTGTGTGGTGTGTGTTGTGTGCTCAGGATGAGTTTCGCGCTGTCTCGCTGTATCGCTGTATCGCCGAACCCGGAACCACACCAGTAAGCCAGCTCACTGAGCAGCGAGCCTCGCAACGTCCCGACCAATCAGAGCACACTGGGCTCAGGGATGGGGGGGGGGGGGCAGGAGCTCCAACAAGCCGTGTAGGACAGAGAGTGAATCACAGACTATATAGAGATGCTGTGAGAAACCAATGTGAGTTTGGAACAATGCACAATGTAAATCTATTCTAGTAGACCTGAACTATGGAATTATGATCAGTAGAAATGGCCATGGGACCTTTAAAACAGCGAGAAGTTAAAACAACACACAATTTCTGATACTTAATCTCCTCTTCCTCCTCTAACAGCTGTGATCCTCGCTATTTCCTGCATTATGTTGGTGGCTCGCATCACTCTGGTCGTATGGAAGCATTGCAAACGGCCGCTGTACAGTGGACCCAGCCAGTCACCTGTGGAAATTGCATTAAAGCAAAGAAAACTCTTTCGCTGAATACATCACATGTTACTTGTTAGACGCTTTTATCCAAAGCGACTTACATACTCAACACTGTGGACAATCCCCACACGAGCAATTTGGGGTGAAGTGTCTCAGGGACACAACGACATGCTGACTGCAGTGGGGTTTGAACTTGCTATCCTCTGATTCGAAGATCGGTGCACTAACCCACTGCGCCACACGCCTCCCTATCTGAACTATAGATACTGTGGTCCATGTGTTAATACTGCAAAAAATGTGTTCATTTAAAGCCTTCTGTTAACAATGACTGTACAGCTTTTTCTTTTACAAATAAATGGACGTAAAAAGGAAGTTTCTCTATATTTATTTTAAGGGTTTTGGAAGGAAATCCGAATTATACTACGCTGGACAAATGGTGGGTTATTAAGATTATTGAAAAAATGGTTATTTAATCATATTTTAGTGCATAAAGATCAAAACTGATGTGAATTTTAAAGGAGCCCTATTATGGCATCCCTCTGGGACCTCTGATTTTAGCCCTTGCAGACCATTTACATGCACTAAAACCTATATAACACACTATGGGGAAGGGATAACCCCAAAAAGCAGAATAGGGCCTCTTTAAGTAACCCTCTCAACCCTGCATACACCGACACACGCCGATTACAGGGCAATGATAAGTGTAATCAAACGGATAACCTGCTATAAAATTGGAAAGTACATGCATCAATCCAAAGTCCACCATATTAGATTAAGGTGACAAATATTGTGCTTCACAGTTTGAGTTGTCGTCTCTGAGCGGAGGTTCAAGATGTCTCCCGTCTCTGTGAGGAATATTGAACATGCAGTGACACACACCGGGAGCATCGCGTTGGCCCTCATCTCTCAGGTGATCTCAGACATCTTCAGTTACCTAGCCAAGGACAGCAGCGTGCCCAATGGTGAGTCACTCCTACTGGGTGTTACAATAAGAAATGATATCAGAACAAGGTCATGATCAGAGGTTAGAATCAGAGATGGCAAAAGTACACACATCCTTTACTCAAGTAGAAGTACAGATACTCGTGTTTAAAAATACTCTGGTGAAAGTAGAAGTACTGACTAAACTTCTTTACTCAAGTGAAAGTAAAGAGGCTTTGAAATGTACTTCAGTAAAAAGTACCCATAACTAGCAGCTGCTTTAAAGAGTACCTGACCTCCCTTTATATCAATAGAACAATAATGTCATTGTTAGCTAATGAATGTTTCCATGCTGAACAACGGCAACATGACAACGTTTCCATTGGTCCCTCTTCTTTAGAGAAGACCAGGAAATGATGGATACACGGATCGTGTTCAAATCAATAGGCACGCAATGACTCTAAAGAATAATGATCACGCATCAAACACACATTCAGACTAAGGAACCAGCTGTTTGGAAAATGAGAGAAGTAGAAAGTACAGGTATTTGAGTTCAACATGTAAGAAGTAGAAAGTACAGGTATTTGAGTTCAACATGTAAGAAGTAGAAAGTACAGGTATTTGAGTTCAACATGTAAGAAGTAGAAAGTACAGGTATTTGAGTTCAACATGTAAGAAGTAGAAAGTACAGGTATTTGTGTTCAACATGTAAGAAGTAAGTACAGGTATTGAGTTCAACATGTAAGAAGTAGAAAGTACAGGTATTTGAGTTCAACATGTAAGAAGTAGAAAGTACAGGTATTTGAGTTCAACATGTAAGAAGTAGAAAGTACAGGTATTTGAGTTCAACATGTAAGAAGTAGAAAGTACAGGTATTTGAGTTCAACATGTAAGAAGTAGAAAGTACAGGTATTTGTGTTCAACATGTAAGAAGTAGAAAGTACAGGTATTTGTGTTCAACATGTAAGAAGTAGAAAGTACAAGGTATTTGAGTTCAACATGTAAGAAGTAGAAAGTACAGTATTTGAGTTCAACATGTAAGAAGTAGAAAGTACAGGTATTTGAGTTCAACATGTAAGAAGTAGAAAGTACAGGTATTTGGGTTCAACATGTAAGAAGTAGAAAGTACAGGTATTGAGTTCAACATGTAAGAAGTAGAAAGTACAGGTATTTGAGTTCAACATGTAAGAAGTAGAAAGTACAGGTATTTGGGTTCAACATGTAAGAAGTAGAAAGTACAAGTATTTGAGTTCAACATGTAAGAAGTAGAAAGTACAGGTATTTGAGTTCAACATGTAAGAAGTAGAAAGTACAGGTATTTGAGTTCAACATGTAAGAAGTAGAAAGTACAGGTATTTGAGTTCAACATGTAAGAAGTAGAAAGTACAAGGTATTTGAGTTCAACATGTAAGAAGTAGAAAGTACAGGTATTTGAGTTCAACATGTAAGAAGTAGAAAGTACAGGTATTTGTGTTCAACATGTAAGAAGTAGAAAGTACAGGTATTTGTGTTCAACATGTAAGAAGTAGAAAGTACAGGTATTTGTGTTCAACATGTAAGAAGTAGAAAGTACAAGTATTTGAGTTCAAACATGTAAGAAGTAGAAAGTACAGGTATTTGAGTTCAACATGTAAGAAGTAGAAAGTACAGGTATTTGAGTTCAACATGTAAGAGTAGAAAGTACAGGTATTTGAGTTCCAACATGTAAGAAGTAGAAAGTACAGGTATTTGTGTTCAACATGTAAGAAGTAGAAAGTACAGGTATTTGTGTTCGACATGTAAGAAGTAGAAAGTACAGGTATTGAGTTCAACATGTAAGAAGTAGAAAGTACAGGTATTTGTGTTCAACATGTAAGAAGTAGAAAGTACAGGTATTTGAGTTCAACATGTAAGAAGTAGAAAGTACAGGTATTTGTGTTCAACATGTAAGAAGTAGAAAGTACCAGGTATTTGTGTTCAACATGTAAGAAGTAGAAAGTACAGGTATTTGTGTTCAACATGTAAGAAGTAGAAAGTACAGGTATTTGTGTTCAACATGTAAGAAGTAGAAAGTACAGGTATTTGTGTTCAACATGTGAGAAGTAGAAAGTACAGGTATTTGTGTTCAACATGTAAGAAGTAGAAAGTACAGGTATTTGTGTTCAACATGTAAGAAGTAGAAAGTCGGGTATTTGGGTTCAACATGTAAGAAGTAGAAAGTACAGGTATTTGTGTTCAACATGTGAGAAGTAGAAAGTACAGGTATTTGTGTTCAACATGTGAGAAGTAGAAAGTACAGGTATTTGTGTTCAACATGTAAGAAGTAGAAAGTCGGGTATTTGTGTTCAACATGTGAGAAGTAGAAAGTACAGGTATTTGAGTTCAACATGTAAGAAGTAGAAAGTCAGGTATTTGTATTCAACATGTGAGAAGTAGAAAGTACAGGTATTTGTGTTCAACATGTGAGAAGTAGAAAGTACAGGTATTTGAGTTCAACATGTAAGAAGTAGAAAGTACAGGTATTTGTGTTCAACATGTAAGAAGTAGAAAGTACAGGTATTTGTGTTCAACATGTGAGAAGTAGAAAGTACAGGTATTTGAGTTCAACATGTAAGAAGTAGAAAGTACAGGTATTTGTGTTCAACATGTAAGAAGTAGAAAGTCGGGTATTTGTGTTCAACATGTGAGAAGTAGAAAGTACAGGTATTTGTGTTCAACATGTAAGAAGTAGAAAGTACAGGTATTTGAGTTCAACATGTAAGAAGTAGAAAGTACAGGTATTTGAGTTCAACATGTAAGAAGTAGAAAGTACAGGTATTTGAGTTCAACATGTAAGAAGTAGAAAGTACAGGTATTTGAGTTCAGCATGTAAGAAGTAGAAAGTACAGGTATTTGAGTTCAACATGTAAGAAGTAGAAAGTACAGGTATTTGAGTTCAACATGTGAGAAGTAGAAAGTACAGGTATTTGTGTTCAACATGTAAGAAGTAGAAAGTACAGGTATTTGAGTTCAACATGTAAGAAGTAGAAAGTACAGGTATTTGTGTTCAACATGTAAGAAGTAGAAAGTACAGGTATTTGAGTTCAACATGTAAGAAGTAGAAAGTCAGGTATTTGTATTCAACATGTGAGAAGTAGAAAGTACAGGTATTTGAGTTCAACATGTAAGAAGTAGAAAGTACAGGTATTTGAGTTCAACATGTAAGAAGTAGAAAGTACAGGTATTTGAGTTCAACATGTAAGAAGTAGAAAGTACAGGTATTTGTGTTCAACATGTGAGAAGTAGAAAGTACAGGTATTTGAGTTCAACATGTAAGAAGTAGAAAGTACAGGTATTTGTGTTCAACATGTAAGAAGTAGAAAGTACAGGTATTTGTGTTCAACATGTAAGAAGTAGAAAGTCAGGTATTTGTATTCAACATGTGAGAAGTAGAAAGTACAGGTATTTGAGTTCAACATGTGAGAAGTAGAAAGTACAGGTATTTGTGTTCAACATGTAAGAAGTAGAAAGTACAGGTATTTGAGTTCAACATGTAAGAAGTAGAAAGTACAGGTATTTGAGTTCAACATGTAAGAAGTAGAAAGTACAGGTATTTGTGTTCAACATGTGAGAAGTAGAAAGTACAGGTATTTGAGTTCAACATGTAAGAAGTAGAAAGTACAGGTATTTGTATTCAACATGTAAGAAGTAGAAAGTACAGGTATTTGTGTTCAACATGTAAGAAGTAGAAAGTTACAGGTATTTGAGTTCAACATGTAAGAAGTAGAAAGTACAGGTATTTGAGTTCAACATGTAAGAAGTAGAAAGTACAGGTATTTGAGTTCAACATGTAAGAAGTAGAAAGTACAGGTATTTGAGTTCAACATGTAAGAAGTAGAAAGTACAGGTATTTGTGTTCAACATGTAAGAAGTAGAAAGTACAGGTATTTGAGTTCAACATGTAAGAAGTAGAAAGTACAGGTATTTGAGTTCAACATGTAAGAAGTAGAAAGTACAGGTATTTGAGTTCAACATGTAAGAAGTAGAAAGTACAGGTATTTGTGTTCAACATGTGAGAAGTAGAAAGTACAGGTATTTGTGTTCAACATGTAAGAAGTAGAAAGTACAGGTATTTGTGTTCAACATGTAAGAAGTAGAAAGTACAGGTATTTGAGTTCAACATGTAAGAAGTAGAAAGTACAGGTATTTGAGTTCAACATGTAAGAAGTAGAAAGTACAGGTATTTGAGTTCAACATGTAAGAAGTAGAAAGTACAGGTATTTGTGTTCAACATGTAAGAAGTAGAAAGTACAGGTATTTGTGTTCAACATGTGAGAAGTAGAAAGTACAGGTATTTGTGTTCAACATGTGAGAAGTAGAAAGTACAGGTATTGTGTTCAACATGTAAGAAGTAGAAAGTACAGGTATTTGAGTTCAACATGTAAGAAGTAGAAAGTACAGGTATTTGAGTTCAACATGTAAGAAGTAGAAAGTACAGGTATTTGAGTTCAACATGTAAGAAGTAGAAAGTACAGGTATTTGTGTTCAACATGTGAGAAGTAGAAAGTACAGGTATTTGTGTTCAACATGTAAGAAGTAGAAAGTACAGGTATTTGAGTTCAAAATGTAAGAAGTCAAAGTAAAAAGTCGTCAGAAAGATAAGTAGTGGAGTAAAGTACTGATACCAGAAAAAGGTACTTAAATACAGTAACAAAGTATTTGTACTCCACTACTTCCCACCTCTGGTAAGAATGTATGTGTTTTTAAAAAATATATATATAAAACCTGGCCTTCTGTTTGGTATTTTAAAAATAAGAGTTGTTGTACGTGTGAAGTCTGCATGCTTCATTCAAATCAACAAATAAAAGCAGTCAAGAGAATATAAAAACAGAAGTTAAATTAAATTTACAAAATGTACAGGTTCAAATATTCAGATTGTGCTTTGGTGTTAAAAAATGTATGTTAAAAAAAAGCAAAGATTAATGAAGCCTTACATTATTTAGTGGATGCACACAGATGTTATTTCAGTTTTAACTGTTGCATATAGTCGTGAATTGCTATTGTTGATTAAAAATGCCACGTGGAGTCTTTAGTCGGCACGTGTACTTTAATTACTGAAATATCTTTGCCGTGAAAGTCATTCGAGGACAAGAACTTGACCTGGCAGGAGGCCACTGAAGCTATGAGGCCTTTTAGAAACACATACACACACACACACACACACACACACACACACACACACACACACACACACACACACATACACACACACACACACACACACACACACACACGCACACACATACCATGTATACATCACTTCAGGGGACATTACATTGAATTATATGCATTTGCTGGAGACTTATCCTAACCTTAACCTTAACCAACACATGCCTAACCCTAACCCTAACCCTAACCAAGTCTTCACCCTAAAATTAATGATTCCCCTTATGGGGACCTCCATTATGTCCCCATAAGGGAGGCGAGTCCCCACAGGTGATTGAATAAACAGATTTAGGTCCCCACAAGTATAGTAATGCTAGACCACACACACACACACACACACACACACACACACATTATAATCGACACTGAGAGGATGTTAATTACAGCGGGTGTATATGTGAACTCAGTAGACCTGTGTGTTTCCTCTCAGCTCTGTTTCAGACCTCCTCTAGGAATGTTTCTGAGTCCTTCCCTCTGGAGGTGACGATGGACTGGTGGTCGGAGAGATTCTGGGTTATCGTGGACATTTGGTGCATGGCGTGGCTCGTGTACGCAGTGGTCAGCCTCTTTAAAAGGTACCATTATTCACATGTTGAATTTCTTGGATTTGAGACCTTCTACAAGAAACTGTGCATCTAAATTGTAGTACTAATGGATGTGAAGGGGAATGTGAGAACATAACTAATAAATGGGGTGCAGGAGCACATACTACAGTTTAAAAAAGCAGGCCTTTTTGATTTTTGTCAAGTTAAGCTCACACACACAATGTTATGAACATATAAATTCACCTGCTGAATTAAAACAAGAACAAATTAACCAAACAAAGTGAAAACCAAGATGAAGAGCAGTAGGCGTGTCGATTTAGTGGGAAACGGTATTTCGATCTCTCTGTCTGTACACTAGAAGATTGACAATAAAGTTGACTTTGATTTACACAGTTTTTTTGTTCCATCTGCAGGAATGCCCACGGTCCTGAGTCTTGCAATCCAGAAATCCACCCTCCGGCTTTTTTCTTTATCTGGACTTTGGTTAACATTGCTAGGATGTGCAGCATGGCTTTCTGGGACAGACAGTAAGTAGTGCCAATGCTCCAAACTTCAAAAATAATGTGTGTGTGTGTGTGTGTGTGTGTGTGTGTGTGTGTGTGTGTGTGTGTGTGTGTGTCTGTGTGTGGTGTGTGTGTGTGTGTGTGTGTGTGTGTGTGTGTGTGTGTGTGTGTGTGTGTGTGTGTTGTGTGTGTGTGTGTGTGTGTGTGTGTGTGTGTGTGTGTGTGTGTGTGTGTGTGTGTGTGTGTGTGGTGTGTGTGTGTGTGCAGAAGTAATGAAAGCTGCTGTTGCTTTCTGCAGTGATATCTGTGAAGCAGTTGTCGTCGAGTGGACCCTACCGATCCTCAGCTTCAACATGCTCTGCATGTCCTACTACAACCTCGACAAGCACAAAGAACGACTGGTCAGCAGCAACCAAAATGTGATCTGGTGGACACGATACCTGGTGGGCTGCTCAGAGGACTCTTTAAAGTAGAGACACTACATACTGATATACACCTGAACATCAGCAGGAGAGGACTCTTTAAAGTAGAGACACTACATACTGATATACACCTGAACATCAGCAGGAGAGGACTCTTTAAAGTAGAGACACTACATACTGATATACACCTGAACATCAGCAGGAGAGGACTCTTTAAAGTAGAGACACTACATACTGATATACACCTGAACATCAGCAGGAGAGGACTCTTTAAAGTAGAGACACTACATACTGATATACACCTGAACATCAGCAGGAGAGGACTCTTTAAAGTAGAGAGACTACTGATATACACCTGAACATCAGCAGGAGAGGACTCTTTAAAGTAGAGACACTACTGATATACACCTGAACATCAGCAGGAGAGGACTCTTTAAAGTAGAGACACTACTGATATACACCTGAACATCAGCAGGAGAGGACTCTTTAAAGTAGAGACGCTACATAGTGATATACACCTGAACATCAGCAGGAGAGGACTCTTTAAAGTAGAGACAATACATACTGATATACACCTGAACATCAGCAGGAGAGGACTCTTTAAAGTAGAGACACTACATACTGATATACACCTGAACATCAGCAGGAGAGGACTCTTTAAAGTAGAGACACTACATACTGATATACACCTGAACATCAGCAGGAGAGGACTCTTTAAAGTAGAGACACTACATACTGATACACACCTGAACATCAGCAGGAGAGGACTCTTTAAAGTAGAGACACTACATACTGATATACACCTGAACATCAGCAGGAGAGGACTCTTTAAAGTAGAGACACTACATACTGATATACACCTGAACATCAGCAGGAGAGGACTCTTTAAAGTGGAGACACTGCATACTGATATACACCTGAACATCAGCAGGAGAGGACTCTTTAAAGTAGAGACACTACATACTGATATACACCTGAACATCAGCAGGAGAGGACTCTTTAAAGTAGACACTACATACTGATATACACCCTGAACATCAGCAGGAGAGGACTCTTTAAAGTAGAGACACTACATACTGATATACACCTGAACATCAGCAGGAGAGGACTCTTTAAAGTAGAGACACTACATACTGATATACACCTGAACATCATCAGGAGAGGACTCTTTAAAGTAGAGACACTACATACTGATATACACCTGAACATCAGCAGGAGAGGACTCTTTAAGTAGAGACACTACATACTGATATACACCTGAACATCAGCAGGAGAGGACTCTTTAAAGTAGAGACACTACATACTGATATACACCTGAACATCAGCAGGAGAGGACTCTTTAAAGTAGAGACACTACATACTGATATACACCTGAACATCAGCAGGAGAGAACTCTTTAAAGTAGAGACACTACATACTGATATACACCTGAACATCAGCAGGAGAGGACTCTTTAAAGTAGAGACATTACATACTGATATACACCTGAACATCAGCAGGAGAGGACTCTTTAAAGTAGAGATACTACATACTGATCTACACCTGAACATCAGCAGGAGAGGACTCTTTAAAGTAGAGACACTACATACTGATATACACCTGAACATCAGCAGGAGAGGACTCTTTAAAGTAGAGACACGACATACTGATATACACCTGAACATCAGCAGGAGAGGACTCTTTAAAGTAGAGACACGACATACTGATATACACCTGAACATCAGCAGGAGAGGACTCTTTAAAGTAGAGACACTACATACTGATATACACCTGATCATCAGCAGGAGAGGACTCTTTAACAGTGTGCACTTTACATAAATCACCAAAAGGGGACAGCACAGACTCACTCAGCTCTGGGAATGTGGTGAGATTACCACCGCTCTGTTTAACCAGAAGATGGCATAGTGGTTACAATAGAATGAGCATATCATTATAAATGTCCTTTCTTAATCCAAAGCAAACAAAAGGAATATCATCCAGTGTTTTAATTTTTTCAGATGCACAATTTCCCTTCTTACAATCTGGAGCGTGGAAATAAAACCTCATGACTTCCCACATTTGGTTATATCCCCTCTCCCTCTGTGACGTTGTGCAGCAGAGATAATCACACAGGCTCAAGTTTTCATAAGTGCCCTTCTTTCTTGTTGCGGCTTAAAGAACTGAATATCAAACATGCCCGACAGCGGCGAGCACGACCTTTGATGAGGATGGGCGAGCTGAAGAGAGCTAGATGAAAGCAGCGGAGGATAAAAAAGAGACAATGAATGAATGATGGACTCGCTGACCACAGTCTGCTTCCCCCATGTTCACATTTAGATACAGCCCTTTTTGATTGACAATCATAGAGTAACGAACCACAGAGAAGGCATTGCTATTGGCTGTCAATTCATCCGCACTTTTAGGTGTGTTTGTTATAAAAAACAGGCACACAAATAAATGAGCACACTTGCTTGTGGATGTCGAGTCCTTGTATTTTGTATTTTAGGGTCAAGTAAGAAACTAGGCTGTACTCTCAAAGTCCTTGTGTTCTTATTTTATTTTAAAAGTACAAGACATACTGGGTTATTTCCCAGCAGGCACCATTGTTAATGCACCTTGTTGACATGGCCCTCATACAGTAACCTCTGAGTGTGTGTTTTCTATTTCCAAACTACATTTCGGACTAAAACATTTCCATCAGGAGAAACGTGCTGCAGCTTCAGAAAGGATGCAGATATAAAAACACAAAGGTTCCACATGAAGAAACATCTCCAGCAACTGGACAACACATGCAGCATTTAGAGAACATTCAGCAGCTTGAGGAGACATGCGCAGAGCTGGGAAACCAGGGGACACTAAAGAGTGACGCACACAGCTGGGAGACCAGGGGACACTAAAGAGTGACGCACACAGCTGGGAGACCAGGGGACACTAAAGAGTGACGCACACAGCTGGGAGACCAGGGGACACTAAAGAGTGACGCACACAGCTGGGAGACCAGGGGACACTAAAGAGTGACGCACACAGCTGGGAGACCAGGGGACACTAAAGAGTGACACACACAGCTGGGAGACCAGGGGACACTAAAGAGTGACGCACACAGCTGGGAGACCAGGGGACACTAAAGAGTGACACACACAGCTGGGAGACCAGGGGACACTAAAGAGTGACACACCCAGCTGGGAGACCAGGGGACACTAAAGAGTGACGCACACAGCTGGGAGACCAGGGGACACTAAAGAGTGATGCACACAGCTGGGAGACACACACAGCTGGGAGACCAGGGGACACTAAAGAGTGATGCACACAGCTGGGAGACCAGGGGACACTAAAGAGTGACGCACACAGCTGGGAGACGCACACAGCTGGGAGACCAGGGGACACTAAAGAGTGACACACACAGCTGGGAGACGCACACAGCTGGGAGACCAGGGGACACTAAAGAGTGACGCACACAGCTGGGAGACCAGGGGACACTAAAGAGTGACGCACACAGCTGGGAGACCAGGGGACACTAAAGAGTGACGCACACAAGTCACTTTAAATTCAGTAAGGAAATGTGTATTTGAAGAACTGTCCTGTAAGTAAAGTTTTGAATCACATCGATCGTCAGATGTTTAGCTCTGAACATGTGGCACTTTTTAAAGTCTCCATCTTTTTAAAAGTAATCTACAGACCACTAGAGAACCGTGCTCTCTCTATAATTAATACTTCCTTAATTACAACGGTAAATGAAAGTCTGTATCTTTTGATTAACATCAACACGCTCCTTGTTGGTTTGCCTGACTCCTGGAAGACTGACGGAAAGCATCAGCACTAATTAGCTCTTGTTTTGTTTTTTTAAACCAATTTAAAGTCGTAATTATTCCTACAGATGTCTCTCTTTGCTGTCCCTGCATCTGGACTGAGAGGGTTTTTTCTTAAATATGGAGCAATAGGAGTTAGGGATTCCCAGCTAATTAGTGTAATTGCCAAGGGGTTAATTAATTCAAAGCATTAACATACTGTATGTTATAATTGTCGTAGCAATCTGAAATCACTGGGCCTCAGTGGTGTTATTAAGAATTGTATTTTCTTCCAGCTAAGGCTACTAACCTTGTCACATTTATTTAAAACTCGTTAATGACGTATTTGTGTAAGGTTTACTGTACCTACTGTAAAAAAAGTTGTCATATGCGTGCAACCTAACTTTAAAAACTTTGACGAGTCATAAAGCAAGATTTTTTTATGATTTCTTTGTTAATATTTCACCAGATTAAATTGCTTTTGTTTGCTTACACTAAAGTGGAACATCTAACCGCAGTGTGATTTTGGTGAGATTACGACCATCCTGGCAAAAAGTTACAGATTGGTTAGCTGGCCGATGATTGGTCAACCGCTTAGTGATGTCCCGCCCCCTTTAGCCTATCATGTACAATCTATTAGAGCGCGAGTGTTTCGTAGTGATGTCACTGGGTGTTTCTCAATGTTGAGGAAGGATGCTCCAGAGCCACTATTTCAAGCATACTACGTCATCGAGTGCCGCCGAAGGACTGTTCCAATGTCCAGCATGCTTGGAATTCTACCGAGCCCGGCGTACTTCGTCGCGAGACATTTCGAGGCTGCACATGTGTAGACTCCGCGGTCTTAAAATCCCCACAATGCTTTGCGCACGGACCAATTTCCCCAAATCTGTGGCGGAACATGTAAGGCGGGGCCTCTACGCACACCTGCACACTTGCTCGCCTGTTCCACTCTTCGTTTTCCGAATGCCAGGAAGTGTTCTTGCCTCGCATCTGAAGCAAGATGCTCGGAAGACATGTGCTACCAAGCAAGCGTCCTCGACATTGAGAAACACCCACTATGTTCTGTAAGGAGTCCAATGGAGGTGTTAAAGGAAAGGGAAAACCCCCCAAAAGCACAATAGGGCCTCTTTAAACCTTGATTAGGTTTTATGCTGCTTTATTAAAAAACATCTCACATAAAACAAAGATGGTTCCTTCCACTTTTCATTATTTCTGGTGGCAGTTAAGATTTCTAACACATTTAGTTTTTATCCTTTTTAATAAGAAGTCAAAGTTGTTGTCATGTTATTCAATCCTCCAGACTGCGACTCTATCTGAAAATGAATCAGTCAGGCAATAAAATAATCCTTTATTTCAAATTCCAAATATTTCTTCATTGAGTTTGAATGAAACAGTTGTGCAGATGATTACATTACATTACATTTAGCTGACGCTTTTATCCAAAGCGACTTACAATAAGTGCGTTCGACCAACAAAAAAACAGAATCATAAAGTACATCAGGTTTCATAGAGCTAAAACATTTAAGTGCTACTCAACTGGCTTTAGATAAGCCAGCCCTTTATTAGTATATAAGTGCTTTGTTAATAGTTCTATCGCTCGAAGTGGAGTCGAAAGAGATGAGTTTTCAGTCTGCGCCGGAAGGTGTGTTAGCTATCTTCTGTCCTGATGTCAATGGGGAGCTCATTCCACCATTTTGGAGCCAGGATAGCAAACCCACGTGTTTTTGCCGATGGGAACTTGGGTCCCCCTCGCAGCGAGGGCGCAACGAGTCGTTTGGCTGATGCAGAGCGGAGTGCACGCGCTGGGGGGGTACGGTTTAACCATGTCCTGGATGTAGGAAGGGCCAGATCCATTCGCAGCATGGTAAGCAAGTACCAGTGTCTTGAAGTGGATTCTAGCAGTTACCGGAAGCCAGTGAAGGGAGCGGAGGAGCGGAGTGGTGTGGGAGAATTTAGGAAGGTTGAAGACCAGACGAGCCGCTGCATTCTGGATGAGCTGCAGAGGTCGGATGGCACATGCAGGTAGACCAGCCAGGAGGGAGTTGATGATGGATTGTGCGTCAGCGAGACTTCAAACATACCCAGATTTCACTGCAATCCGCTGAATTTAAATCAGAGCGTTAAAACGGGGTCACGAGGTCACGTCATTAAACCTCTCCTCGTATTGATTACTTCCCTCAACTCTCTGTTTGTTGATTCCAAAAGGCTCTCGGACCACTCGGACAAAATGTCAGACGTAATTGATGCTCATCTGTGTCGCCGAGCATGCTTCCAGGACGACTCTGCTTCTTTTTCCTCACTCTCTTCCCTCTGCATAATTATATGAATTCAATTAAATGGGGAGTGCACATTTGCATATCTAGGTTATTTCTCTTATGGAGAGAAAAGGGTCTTTGGAGAGTATCGAAACAATTACAAGCCCGGCAGTCAGTAAAAACCCCCCGGTTCTTTTTGTGCTTTAAGGGCGGGTTCAGCCTCTGGAGGAAAAATGTGATAACACCACCGTCACATCCAGGAAGCGATTTAATGGACTCTGATATCTTGAAATGACTTTGAGCAGTTGTATTTATTATAATGGCACTATTTGTTTTGCCAGGAAAGAAGTAGTTAACATTTGATTGGACATGTTTGATCTGATACTAGTTGGTGAATCCGTCTGGGAGGAATCTCATTTTCTGTTTTTGGCGGATTCATTTTTCACTGCTGTACTGAAATAACACATGGTATAAAAACAGGCTATTTTAATCACCTAAGATGATGCATTATGTTGGTTTACGCGGAGAATACTACAAAACGATAAGACTCCCCTGGAAGTTGCTTACAGCTGGATGTTCACAAAGTAATCTTTATTAAATGTACCACAAAAACATGTCTTATATAACCCACAGAAGATCAATACTGCTGCTGTGCACACTCCCAATGCATCCCTGTCTTTTTTTAATACAGTATTTTTCTAAAGTGAGGACGGTTGGCGCTTCTTGCTGCAACGTACAATTATTTCTTTTTCAATCATTCCCACAGGTGACATCTTCAAACGTCCTGCAAGTTGTTCAAACCCCCCCCAGATGTTTAATTTAATATAAGAAAAGAAAACCAGGAACACACGGAGCTTGAATAGAGCATAATGGGTGGCTAGGTCAACTTAAACTCTTCCAACAGATTGCTTTATGATGGTAAAGAAGTCCAAATCAAACCACTGAGCTCCACTCTCATGCCTCCAGCAGCTCTGTGACTGTATTTGAATGCACTTTTCCATCTAAATCAGTGTTTACGAAAGCATAATGACTTACTCGCATATGTACACACAACTAAATCACAGCGACCTGATTGGCAGTTAGTCTGTGTGTGCACTAACCCGCGCTGTGTTGGCGTCGACCCTGAAAGCGAATCAGCTCTGCAGTTATGAAACCCGGAGATAATATCGTTCTGCAGAGTTCCCGCTGAATGAGGCACTAAAATAAATTGCCAATGTGATCAAGGTTACAGACGTCCACTCACAACAGAAGGCACTTACTGCAATCTAATGTGTTTCTGTAATAAACAGCCTGGGAAGAGGTTGTGTAATCAGGATACAGAAAATATAACTCTTCCCTTACAGATACACAAAGAGGTAATCAGAATCTAGCAGGATTACAATGTCAATAAAAAACAGGAATTCATTTGCGTGAAAAACATGCATTGCATTTGTTATTCAGGTAATTCAACAGTAACCAATCTTACTATATATTTCATATTTACTTGAACAGCGTTATAGATAAATAGATAGATCACAAGGCAATACATAAGAGAAATGAAGACACAAACAGGTATGCACTTTTCCATGTCCTTGTCCAACAGTTCTTCTTGTATTGATTGATTGAGCAGGAAAAGCCTATGTTTTATTTATTGAACATTTCTGCAAGTAAAATGCATTTTAATTTAGGAGGAAATATGAATACAGCTGGAGGGTTTTGGAGTATATCTACGTGCTGAAAATAACGAGCACGATCTGTTGTTTTCTAGTGCTGCAAGCTTTCATTTCATTTAATTTGTATTTGTCCCGCTCATGGTACGCAAAACCAAAGGTACAATAATTGCCACAAAACATGACTCTACCATTGAGCGAAAAGGAGCAGGGAGAAGAATACAATCTTATGTGACCTGCCCCTTTCTAAAAAAAACAAATTAATACAAATAGATGGTCTGCCCTTCATAATAATAATTATTATTTTTATTTTTTTTCACAGCCAAACATAACAGTATCTTAGGACACTAATGGCGCGTTTCCACTGCAGCGGGTAGCTCGCTTTAAGCGTGCCGAGCCGTGCGGGGCCCGTTTTTGGTTGCGTTTCCACTTGGCCTAGTTTTGGCCCGGGGCTACTTTTTCACCTTTTTTCTGGCCCGACTAAATCGTGGTTCTAGGGCCAGGAACAACCAGGCTGAGTCGGGCTGAGTATGCTAAACTAGAGAGAGAATCGCTGGCAAGGGGGCTACAACTACAACAAGATGAACATATTTGACCGTGATTTAATTGTAATACACGTTTCAAAATGATGCCGAAGTAACAACTGTGACGACCCCTATCTTGTTATCTCTGGGGTGTGTATGTTCCTTTAAGGTTTTCCCTTTGGTCAATCAGCTGGGATTGAGGACACCTGACGGCTGGAGCTAGCCGGATAAAGGACCGGGCCGGATCTCGCTCTCGCTCTCTCTCTGGCAGGAGGACGCAACGTGAAGAGCAGTCACGACCAGCTGATCTTTTGGTTTCGCCTGTTTGTGTCCTTCAGCAGCAGCCAAATAAACTCTTTTTTTCTATTCACGCCCTCGTTTCTGTCGCGCGTTTGTTGTGGCTGAGAGCCAAGCCATGACACAACATACTGATACCGGTCAGTAAAAACCATGAATTAATGCTTTGACAAGTCTGCAGACAGACGGCAGGCGAAACCCCCTTTTAAAATGCGTGTTTTCTAAATGGAGATCGGCTAAGCTAACGCAGTATATGCTCCGACCGTCCACACTCACAACAACGGCCTACAGACATAAATAAACCAGCGACTGTATTCGCCATGACACAGGCAGTCTGTGGTTTGTACTTGTTTAACTTGTGTCTAGTTTCTGAACAGATATGAGGAGCTGTGAGCTCTGAGTGCTAAGAGCTAACAGCTGTGTTGTTTTTCTGGGGCTCTCATTGAAGATGACGTCACGGCTCCACCTACACTGTGTTACTATAGTTACTGCCCCAGTTCCTAAACTGTAATGGAAGCGCAGCATTAAAGTGAGCCGGGCTTAATAAGGCCTAACCAAACCGAGCGAGGCCGAGCGAGGCCTGCAGTGGAAACGCGCCATAAGAGAAACACACACAAAAAAATACTTATTTCCCACTTGACGGTTAACGGAAAGAAACAAAACAACACCAAAACATCATATGTATAAGGAAAAGAAAAGTGCAACACCCTCATCTGAGTCCTACTGGAGAAGAAGGTGGAAAGTGACGCATGATGATGATAATAATAACAATAACAACAATAACAATGGCACCCGCAAATACAGAGCTTTGTGTGTTTCACTTCTACATAATGTCAGATCAAATGAGGACAAAGCAAGGACTGTGATGATGAAACTGTGCCAGGTTAGACGGAGAAAGAGGACAGACTCCTTCCTAAATTAGCCGTGGCTCTGCAGACGTCACTTAAATCCCACAAAGCACAGAGCTCAGACGCAGAGAAGAGGACTTTGTTTGGTGTCTGGCACAGAGATCAGTTTCAAGTTTCTGAATCATTGTACCCCAAAGGTCCAGGGGTCTCTGATTGCACTGAATTACAGACGCAAGGGCCCTTCATGCTGTTACACAAGAGCTCTCCACACACTGCCTGCTGTCTGTGGTGACGTGTGTGTGAGAGAGAAAAGTGTGTGTGTGTGTGTGTGTGTCTATGTATGTCTCTGTCTGTCTGTCTGTCTGTCTGTCTGTGTGTGTGTGTGTGTGTGTGTGTGTGTGTGTGTGTGTGTGTGTGAGAGAAAAGTGTGTGAGAGAAAAGTGTGTGTGTGTCTGTGTGTGTGTGAGAGAAAAGTGTGTGTGTGTGTGTGTGTGAGAGAGAAAAGTGTGTGTGTGTGTGTCTGTGTGTGTCTGTCTGTCTGTGTGTGTGTATGTGTGAGAGAAAAGTGTGTGTGTGTGTGTGTCTGTCTGTCTGTGTCTCTGTCTCTCTGTGTGTGTGTATGTGTGTGTGTCTATGTCTCTCTCTCTGTGTGTGTGTGTGTGTGTGTGTGTGTGTGTGTGTGTGTGTGTGTGTGTGTGTGTGTGTGTGTGTGTGTGTGTGTGTGTGTGTGTGTGTCTATGACTCTCTCTCTCTCTGTGTGTGTGTGTGGGTGTACACGTACGTGTGGTCTAGCATTACTATACTTGTGGGGACCTAAATCTGTTTACATAGTCACGTGTGGGGACTGGCTTCCCTTATGGGGACAAATTGGAGGTCCCCATAAGGGGAATCATTAATTTTAGGGTGAAGACTTGGTTAGGATTAGGATTAGGATTAGGATTAGGGTAAGGGTAAGGTTAAGGGTTAGGGTTAGGCATGTGTTGGTTATGGTTAAGGTTAGAATAAGTCTCCAGGAAATGCATGTAAGTCAATGTAATGTCCCCTGAAGTGATGTATACATGGTGTGTGTGTGTGTGTGTGTGTCTATGTCTGTGTATGTCTCTGTCTGTATGTGTGTATGTGTCTGTGTGTGTATGTCTGTGTATGTCTGTGTGTGTGTCTGTGTTAGAAAAGTGTGTGTTTGTGTGTGTGAGAAAAAGTGTGTGTGGTGTCAGAAGACAGCAGACTGTCGATTCCCTGCAACCTTTCTGTTTTTAACTGAAGAGGAGGCGTCAGACAAAAGACAAGAAGACACTCTGAACACAGGTTCACCTGCTGGATTAAAAACAGAACGAATTAACCAAAGGAAGTGAGATTCAAGCAGCAGGTGAATAGATTCACACTGAAGGTACTAATCCTGCGTATAATGCCCAATTTAGAAATGAAACGGTAATCTGATTTTTACCTCAGGTTCTTTATTTGCATCCGTGGGTAGATTTAGTTTGCAGATAAAAAGACATCCTGACTAAAAACAAAACACAGAGACATCTCTAAGACATACCTCTAATAAAAGTACACCCTGCTCCGTCCAATCTCAACATATTTAAAAAGTACAAACACGGACATTCATAGGCATGTGTGTGATTACCTTCAATGCTGCAGGAGACGATATCAAACGAGTTATTCTGAAACACACTTCTTTGTGCTAATGTTGTTTTAAATATTAAGTTTGACCTTGGCCGGTCCCTGGGAGCGGTAGATGAACGGCAACTCTCAGAGTTTTCTCAACACATGACCTTGAGAGCTTTTTTCATCATTTCCCTTATTTTTTTAGGGCACTACCTCGGGCTATCCACCAAAAAATGATAAGTCAGGGGATCACTCGAGGCGAAAGATGTGAAATTAGACAATCTCCAGTCAAAAACACTCCGACTGTTCATTAACTAGTTCAATTAAAAAACTCTGGTTGAAGAATAATTAAATGAAAATGATCAAATTAGCCTTTGTTTCATGTGTAAGCTACTCATTTCAATTATTCAAAGGGTGGTAATTATTTAAGGAATTTAGTGACAGGAGTCTGGTTAACATCCAATTATAGCAGGAGGCGTATGGCGCAGTGGATAGAGCCTTGGTGTTGGGATAAGGGGGTCACAGGTTCAAACCCCACTGCAGTCAGCATGTCGTTGTGTCCCTGAGGCACTTCACCCCAAATTGCTCCTGTGGGGATTGCCCACAGTATTGAGTATGTCAGTCGCATTGGATAAAAGCGTCTAACATGTAATAGCAGCATTTAATAAAATGGCAATAACTCCACTGCACTAACATGTGGAACAATGGTGGAGTTGAGGTGCTTAAGACCAACAAGCATTTAACCACTTGAATTAAAAGCCGTATTCAAAAGATGATGAACTCATCCGGAACAAGTGCATACTCCCAAGAGACGGGAAATTCATTATAGAATAAAGGACATGTGGATTCATATTTTGACAGACCTCTATAATGACTTTAACTCGAATAAGACGGAATATATCATCTGCATTGTGTGTAAAAAGGACTGATATGCGTGTACTAGACATCCTTGGTTTGTCAAATATAAGAAATAAAAGGGAAAAGCTATTTAAAGACAAGTTATTCCCTTAAAAAAGCATTTTAATATACTAGAAGATTCTCTGAGTCGGTTTGTTTACTTTCGTAAGATAGTGACATCACTGTGTAACACTCACGCTCCTATTGGGACATCTCTAAGCGGTTAACCAATCAGGAGAGGACTCTTTAAAGTAGAGACACTACAGACTGATATATTTGTACATGTGGATAGTTATGTAAATTGTAATCCCTGTGATGATGATGTAAGATGTCCTTTTGTTGTTCTGTTAATGTTTTTATGTTTCATGTGGAACCTACTTGAGCAGGTCTCCCTTGTAAAAGAGTTCAATGATCTCAATGGGATTTATCTGGATAAATAAAGGTTTAAAAAAAAAATATATATATATATACACCTGAACATCAGCAGGAGAGGACTCTTTAAAGTAGAGACACTACATACTGATATACACCTGAACATCAGCAGGAGAGGACTCTTTAAAGTAGAGACACTACATACTGATATACACCTGAACATCAGCAGGAGAGGACTCTTTAAAGTAGAGACACTACATACTGATATACACCTGAACATCAGCAGGAGAGGACTCTTTAAAGTAGACACTACATACTGATATACACCTGAACATCAGCTGGAGAGGACTCTTTAAAGTAGAGACACTACATACTGATATACAGCTGAACATCAGCAGGAGAGGACTCTTTAAAGTAGAGACACTACATACTGATATACACCTGAACATCAGCAGGAGAGGACTCTTTAAAGTAGACACTACATACTGATATACACCTGAGCATCAGCTGGAGAGCACTCTTTAAAGTAGAGACACTACATACTGATATACACCTGAACATCAGCAGGAGAGGACTCTTTAAAGTAGAGACACTACATACTGATATACACCTGAACATTAGCAGGAGAGGACTCTTTAAAGTAGAGACACTACATACTAATATACACCTGAACATCAGCAGGAGAGGACTCTTTAAAGTAGAGACACTACATACTGATATACACCTGAACATCAGCAGGAGAGGACTCTTTCAAGTAGAGACACTACATACTGATATACACCTGAACATCAGCAGGAGAGGACTCTTTAAAGTAGAGACACTACATACTGATATACACCTGCACATCAGCAGGAGAGCACTCTTTAAAGTAGACACTACATACTGATATACACCTGAACATCAGCTGGAGAGGACTCTTTAAAGTAGAGACACTACATACTGATATACACCTGAACATCAGCAGGAGAGGACTCTTTAAAGTAGACACTACATACTGATATACACCTGAACATCAGCTGGAGAGGACTCTTTAAAGTAGAGACACTACATACTGATATACAGCTGAACATCAGCAGGAGAGGACTCTTTAAAGTAGAGACACTACATACTGATATACACCTGAACATCAGCAGGAGAGGACTCTTTAAAGTAGACACTACATACTGATATACACCTGAGCATCAGCTGGAGAGCACTCTTTAAAGTAGAGACACTACATACTGATATACACCTGAACATCAGCAGGAGAGGACTCTTTAAAGTAGAGACACTACATACTGATATACACCTGAACATTAGCAGGAGAGGACTCTTTAAAGTAGAGACACTACATACTAATATACACCTGAACATCAGCAGGAGAGGACTCTTTAAAGTAGAGACACTACATACTGATATACACCTGAACATCAGCAGGAGAGGACTCTTTAAAGTAGAGACACTACTGATATACACCTGAACATCAGCAGGAGAGGACTCTTTCAAGTAGACACTACATACTGATATACACCTGAACATCAGCTGGAGAGGACTCTTTAAAGTAGAGACACTACATACTGATATACAGCTGAACATCAGCAGGAGAGGACTCTTTAAAGTAGAGACACTACATACTGATATACACCTGAACATCAGCAGGAGAGGACTCTTTAAAGTAGACACTACATACTGATATACACCTGAGCATCAGCTGGAGAGCACTCTTTAAAGTAGAGACACTACATACTGATATACACCTGAACATCAGCAGGAGAGGACTCTTTAAAGTAGAGACACTACATACTGATATACACCTGAACATTAGCAGGAGAGGACTCTTTAAAGTAGAGACACTACATACTAATATACACCTGAACATCAGCAGGAGAGGACTCTTTAAAGTAGAGACACTACATACTGATATACACCTGAACATCAGCAGGAGAGGACTCTTTAAAGTAGAGACACTACATACTGATATACACCTGAACATCAGCAGGAGAGGACTCTTTAAAGTAGAGACACTACATACTGATATACACCTGAGCATCAGCAGGAGAGGACTCTTTAAAGTAGAGACACTACATACTGATATACACCTGAACATCAGCAGAATGTCATTTTGAAGTAAAAAAAAAAAAAAAAGGGAAGCATTTACCACTGCAACAATCTGACCATTCTCCTCTGAAAAGGGTATTTTCAGGAAAGAAAACAAGTAATTTACAGCAGCTTGACACCGTCCTCACATAACAAGCTGCAGAGGTATTTCCAGTCTTGGCTAGTTCACAGCGCGGCACGGGGTCGGAGCAATTTATCACGATGATTGCGGCACAATGAGGACACCGCTGTCCCTCATGTTACCAAACAAGCCTTCACAGAGGAAGGGAGGATTGTGTGTCAATAACACCTTAATGGGGGAAATAAAATGTCACTGCTGGTTACTTGGATATTCGGTCAATGAATCAGAGGTTCCTTTATTCTCATTATGCAACACAGGGGTGCATGCACAACACAATTCAGCTGATGCTAAATAAGAAAAATGTGATGTGACAGAAGCTGGAGTGTATTCCTGTAGACGGTGCTTTACTTAAATGCATCAAGATGAATGTTAACAGCAGCAAGAAAACAACGGAGGTTTCTCTATGACTAATATTTTTATCATCAGGGAACACCATCCATAAATCATTTGAGTTTGAGCACCAACTATGATTCATGTAATTGATGCACAAAAAGTGATTTGAAATGTGCATAAAAGCCAAGGCAATCCATCCGATATTTGTCAGTACATTGTACTAAAACATAAACAGCAAGATCACATTTTATCAGCTATAAGTGTGCAAATGACAAGCTGAGATTTAGACCGATTTGCATTTATAGGTTATGGGAGAAAGTGCTTAAGTGTATTC
Organism: Gymnodraco acuticeps; assembly: GCF_902827175.1. Lineage (NCBI taxonomy): Eukaryota > Metazoa > Chordata > Actinopteri > Perciformes > Bathydraconidae > Gymnodraco > Gymnodraco acuticeps. Next base: position 105,323 of record NW_022991025.1, read on the forward strand.
TTAATAGATAGACATGCAGGGATGGTGGTAGAGGTGAGGAACAGTGACTTCTGGCATGATGGCGGAGTGAGCTGGCACAACCAACTCTATTCAGATAAACCTACATAAGTCATCTCCACACAAAAAAGTAAGATATGAGTGGGGTTAACAATAAAACAAATCAAAAACAAATCAACAAAAAGCGTGACATCTCCAAAGATAGCGAACACAAAGATAAGCTAACAAGGACATTAGCGCTACAGGATCATGCAGGAACGCTAGCTGTCGTGCTAGCAACTATTAGCAATGATATCAGAGAAGTCAAGCAGAAGCTACAACACCAGACATCTACATTTGGAGAAGAACTGAAGATAGAGATACAGATAGAAATGGAAAATATCTGGCAATGTGTAAGCTCACAGAAAATAACAAGAATCTGCAGACCCAGAAAATAAGCATTGGCACATTAGCGTTAGCATTAGGCGCTGTTGTGAACGTTGTACCAGACATGGCAGAAGCCAGACAGTCTGCATGCCTTTGACTTTGGCATTTACTCTGTTTCTGGGGTCACACTGAGTCAACCTTGACACATATTTTGTTAACATTCAGTACAAGTTGTGAGCGTCGTTCATTTAGCAGGAAACTCTGCTCCTTGTGTCCTCTACTCCCAGACCATCCACTCAGTTTATTGAATCCTGTTTTTTCTGCATCTCCTGTGGCAGAGCAGCTTGTGTCAGCACATCACAGAATAAACCCTCGCCTGTCTGAACCTACAACTGCCTCTCCAGCTCCGACACACACTGCCACTCTAATTAGGAGTGGGTGGTACAGCGCGCCGCAGAAAGCTATCACTAGCCGTCAGGGACGCACGACAGCAGAGCTTAACATTATCAATACTGTCAGAGGAGTTTATGATTCAACATCAAAAAGGTATATATACTTTACCTTCTGAGACTGTCAGGTTATGTAGTGCCACTTAAGAAGTTGGTTGTTTAGATAGAATCCTGAAGATAAAGTCAAAATGTCATTGTCACATTGTTCTGGAAGTAAACAAAGGGGAGTGATGGGGAGAAACTCAGATGCTAGCTTTTGCAGACTGTTTACATGCACAACAACTATAACACACTACAGGAAAGAGAACCCCCTAAAAAGCACCTCTTTAACCCTCAGGAGTCGACCGTCACGCCGACAAATATTGAGAATTGAGAGATAGTTAGATACATTTAGAGTTTTGAAGATATAACTGGTATTTTTGTTATGGAGAACTCTGAACGTGAGTCAGCTTGTTTTTTGACATGGAGGATAAATAAAACGCCTCTGGATACACCTGCTATTTGTTCATCAAATGTGTATATAGGTTCATGCTACCTCAATCAAACTTTTACATTATCATAGTGACATCCCAGGTATTTCCAGCTTTCAAAATGTTTGTGTTACCTATAGTACAAATAATATCACTTTCGAAATCTGTTTTTACGTTTTTTGGGCAATTTTGCATCCAAAATGTTCATCTAGTACACATGTGTCAAACTCAAGGCCCGGGGGCCAAATCAGGCCCGTGGTGGATTTAATTTCGGCCCGCAGGCTAATTTCTAATTACTATTAGATCTGGCCCGCCGGTATATTGCACACACACCTTCACTCCATCCTGAGGGTCTCCTCAGCTCAGAGCCTGAGCCCAAACATTGATGACCTTGCACCCAAGATGAGATGCCAAGTGTCTGAACTAGCATCACAGAGCAGCAACCTGAGTTTAATGGATGTTTCCTTCTGCACTCTCTCTCAGGACAACAGGGCATGTTTGGTTTTCTCATTTAAGCTTTGTTAGTTCCAGGTTTAATATGTGCAATAAGTTCATTTCAATAAGCTCTGCAAGAAACATTGAACCAGTCCGGCCCTCGACTAGTACCCATTTTTTGATTTTGGCCCACTGTGTATTTGAGTTTGACCCCCCTGATCTAGTATGTCAAAATGTAAAAAATAACTATCAGTTTATATAGGTGAGGTTGTCTTAAAACGATAGATACCAAACATTGACATTTTAAACATTTCTTAATGGGAGTAAGTGAAAACAAAAGTAGGCGAAAACGGCCAAATTAGCCCAGGACTCTAAAGGGTTAAGAGAGACTTTGGAGGATCAAAGGGCGGACAGAGGGGCCTAATGTGAAATCCTATGACCGTATGCTTAACATACAATTACTGCAAGCCGGACACACAGCTGAATTTATGTGGCAGGTTTATCACCTTAGGTCCCAGATCCGAGACTAGATCAAATTCCCTGGTCATTTTTCAGGACAGTAAACGTGAACATGTGTAGATGCTGACAGCGTTAAACTCTGGGAATAAATGATGAGCCTGCCAGGACAAGGTCAGCGATGTGATTTACAGCGACGTCAAGAAGAACACATGGATAACAAACAGCTCATGCCTCAGAAAGAGCGGAACAGAGCAGAGTGTGATGTTTGCATTCACTGAGGTGATTAACTGCCAAACAGGACACAGTGTGATCTTTCCGGTGACACAGAGTTAAATGTTAAGCTTGATTAGTGCTTTTTTTAGTTCTTGACAAACAACTGCGTAATACGAGCCCTTTTCATCTTAAGCTACTGAACTGATCAAGTCTGCAGACTAAACCGCAGCAAATGCCAGCATGTCATCAGTTTGAATAAGCAGCACTTGGCACTGACACTTTAAGTGGGTTGCATTAATGCCTTCATGGCTCAGTAATTAGCAAGACTCAATTTCACAGAGCAGGTTATTCAGCAGGGACAGCTACCGTGCATCAGGAGGGAGGAGAGACAACACTGTGGGAGGAAGGAAAGGACACAAGAGGAGGAGAAAGGGACAAAGGGAAGGAGACATAGGGCAAAGCAAAAGTTTGTAAATTACACATTGGAATGAGTGACGGAGGAAGAAAAGGAGATATAGGGAAGAAGGGAAGGACTCAAAGTAGGAGAGAGGGGTCGAAGGGAAGGAGATCAATCAATCAATCAATGTTTATTTATATAGCCCAATATCACAAATGTTACATTTGTCTCAGTGGACTTCACAGTTTGTACAAAATATCAGTATGACAATACGACACCCTCTGTCCTTAGACCCTCACATCGTACAAGGAAAAACTTCCGAAGAAAACCCACAGTTTAAAGGGAAAAATGGGAGAAACCTCATGTTAGGAGGAAAGCAAGTAGGAGATGGGGAGGAAGGAGGGGAGAAATAGGACATAAGAAAAGTAGTAGAGAGAGGAAGGAAAGGAGATATTGGGAGGAAAGAAAGGATACAAGGGTAAGAGATGGGGAGGAAGGAAAGGAGATGTTGGGAGGAAAGAAGGGGACCCAAGTCTATGAGATAGGGAGAAAGGAAAGGAGACATGGGGAAGAAGGAAAGGTCTTAAAGGTAGAAGAGAGGAAGGAAGGAAAGGAGACATACGGTAGGTCAAATGGGAAGTAGTACACATTATAATGGAGAGAAAAGGGAGGAGATGCTAGGAGGAAAGAAAGGACACGAGTGTAAGAGAGAGGAAGGAAGGAAAGTAGACATTGGGAGGAAGGAAAGGAGGCAACAGGGAGTAAAGGGGGAGGAGGAATTGCAGTGGGAGGCAGGGAAGACCACAGCAATCAAATGTTCCCCTGAGTGGAGGATAATGTGATAAATGGAAAAGTGAGCCTATGTGTGTGCAGCTGCATATCTCATGTTTAGTTATCACAGAACACTCATCCTACTTCAGAGGATGTTTCAAACAAATCCTGCATTTAAAGGAAGTGAATGATAATCATATAAACAGCCATTTTACCCATCAAGGTTACGGATCGAAGGAAGTGGAAGATGGGACGTTTATTGTGCAGCAGAAGCAGCTATAAAGCAGAGTGCATGCATTGTTTTAACAAGGACTTAATGCAGGCTGCTGCCAAGAAGTTTCACTGACGGTAATGAACAAGGAGCTGGCTACTGTACCAAACCTTTATTCTCATGTATCACTACTTATTAACGTGACTGAAGATGTGTCTGTGATGCTAAACAGCAGGTTTATAGTCAGGGCATTGCTCCGTGCTGTCGTTGTATAATATTAAAGGACAGTTGGATGTCAGTTACCTTCAAAGTCACTGGTAGACTGTGGGGGAGGAAAAAAGCTGCAGAAGTTTGGATTCCCATATGTTAGATGAAACATGAAGAGCTCTCCAGGGTGGCCCTATGTGCATGAAAATGTGATGGTTTGCCCTTTCAGAGGAAGAATTGTGATGCAATGCAGTAATGTCTGTCCTTAAAATGAAGACGTGCCCTTTGCCCTTCCTGCAGAGAAAATGTGAAGACGTGCACATTAAAGCACCGTCTTATATCAGCTTATATCACAAGGCTTAGGCAGGTTGCTAACACGTGTCTAAATGAGACGTCATCACACCCAACATTAGCCACCTTTAGCTTAGCGGTGGTGACCTGAAGTCATGTGACCGTGCTGTAGTTCCTTTATAGCCCAACATTAGCCACCTTTAGCTTAGCAGTGGTGACGTGAAGTCATGTGACCGTGCTGTAGTTCCTTTATAGCCCAACATTAGCCACCTTTAGCTTAGCAGTGGTGACCTGAAGTCATGTGACCGTGCTGTAGTTCCTTTATAGCCCAACATTAGCCACCTTTAGCTTAGCGGTGGTGACGTGAAGTCATGTGACCGTGCTGTAGTTCCTATATAGCCCAACATTAGCCACCTTTAGCTTAGCGGTGGTGACGTGAAGTTATGTGACCGTGCTGTAGTTCCTTTATAGCCCAACATTAGCCACCTTTAGCTTAGCGGTGGTGACGTGAAGTTATGTGACCGTGCTGTAGTTCCTTTATAACCCAACATTAGCCTCCTTTAGCTTAGCGGTGGTGATGTGAAGTCATGTGACCGTGCTGTAGTTCCTTTATAGCCCAACATTAGCCTCCTTTAGCTTAGCGGTGGTGACTTGAAGTCATGTGACCGTGCTGTAGTTCCTTTATAGCCCAACATTAGCCTCCTTTAGCTTAGCGGTGGTGACCTGAAGTCATGTGACCGTGTTGTAGTTCCTTTATAGCCCAACATTAGCCACCTTTAGCTTAGCGGTGGTGACGTGAAGTTATGTGACCGTGCTGTAGTTCCTTTATAGCCCAACATTAGCCTCCTTTAGCTTAGCGGTGGTGATGTGAAGTCATGTGACCGTGCTGTAGTTCCTTTATAGCCCAACATTAGCCTCCTTTAGCTTAGCGGTGGTGACTTGAAGTCATGTGACCGTGCTGTAGTTCCTTTATAGCCCAACATTAGCCTCCTATAGCTTAGCGGTGGTGACGTGAAGTCATGTGACCGTGCTGTAGTTCCTTTATATACCAACATTAGCTTAGCGGTGGTGACGTGAAGTCATGTGACCGTGCTGTAGTTCCTTTATAGCCCAACATTAGCCTCCTTTAGCTTAGCGGTGGTGACGTGAAGTCATGTGAGCGTGCTGTAGTTCCTTTATAGCCCAACATTAGCCTCCTTTAGCTTAGCGGTGGTGACGTGAAGTAATGTGACCGTGCTGTAGTTCCTTTATAGCCCAACATTCGCCACCTTTAGCTTAGCGGTGGTGACGTGAAGTCATGTGACCGTGCTGTAGTTCCTTTATAGGCCAACATTAGCTTTTTACTTCAGAAATCATAAAGTGGTGTTAATATGTGGAAATTATCTTGTTCGACAAAACGTGGAAGTATCATAAACGTTTGTTTGACACAGATTTTGCAATAATCAAAAATCCAAGGGGAAAAATATCATTGCTTTTTTTGTCACCTTACTTCTTCCTTCTCTCTGTCTGTACCTGTGTACTCTCATGTTCCGATAACCCAGCGTCCCCCAAATTTCTTTTTTGTGTCTATCTACCCCGGGATCCTGAGTCGTGGCTGATCCTGTGGTCCTGTGCCCTGGATCCTCTATCCTGAGTCCTGGACTTCGAGTCGTGGCTGAACCTGTCTCTGCGGTCCTGCCTGACTCTCGTCATGCTGCTTCCCTGATGGCTCCCACAGGAGTGCTGACATCCTCGTGGATTCATCTTCTTATTATACACACATGCATTTCCAAACATTTGGTCTACCTAAGCTGTAAAATGTATTATCTCTTCAATTTACACACGGCATCTACAGTATTGTATTGCACGTCTGTCCGTCCTGGGAGAGGGATCCCTCCTTCGTTGCTCTCCCTGAGGTTTCTCCCATTTTCCCTTTAAACTGTGGGGTTTCTCTGGAAGTGTTTCCTTGTACGATGTGAGGGTTTAAGGACAGAGGGTGTCGTATTGTCATACTGATATTCTGTACAAACTGTGAAGTCCACTGAGACTAATGTAACATTTGTGATATTGGGCTATATAAATAAACATTGATTGATGATTGATTGATTGTCGAGGGGCTCCTTTGCGATAATGACTAATAACAAATTATTACACAATTCTGATCCTAACCGCCACTGTTAAAAGTCTGATATTATAAAGTCAATCAGAATTCCTTTTAGATCATCCTCCTGGTCTTACATAGTCAGATGTCTATTGCTGGTAAAGATTAAAAACACATGGGCAAGATAGATTTGTTTACTAAATGAAAACACATTAAATAAATAATGTATACATGGATGCTAAACAATCACAGTGTTCTTTTCCTGTAAGCAGAGTGTTATTGCAGAGAGATGCAGAATATGCTTATTTTATTAAATCAATAACCCTGGGAGATTTCCTCAGGACAAAGCAAGTGTCCTTATGGAAAGTCTAAATAAAGCTCCACCAGGTGAAACAAGGTGCATCAGTCGCCCTGAGGTTTGAAAATACTACTTTGCTATAAAGATCATTAATCTGCAGGACATGAGGGGAAATGCCATGGGAGCAGAGGTGGAGGAAGTACTCAGATCTTGATCTTGTACTTGAGTAAAAGTAGAAGTACTCAGATCTTGTACTTGAGTAAAAGTAGAAGTACTCAGATATTGTACTTGAGTAAAAGTAGAAGTAGGCTACTCAGATCTTGTACTTGAGTAAAAGTACCAGAGTGTAGGAATACTCTGTTACAGTAAAAGTCCTGCATTCAAAATGTTCCTCAAGTAAAAGTAGAAAAGTATTATCATCAAAATATAGTGAAAGTAGCGACAGTAAAAGTAGTCGTTGTGCAGATTGGTCCATTTCAGAATAATATATATGATATGTTTTATAATAATTGATCATGAAAGTGTTCTCAAAGCTGGTGAAGGTGCAGCTAGTTTGAAGTACTTTGTATACTGCAGGGTAGCTGGTGGATTTACTCCAGGTGGAACTAAAGTCTGATTCAACACTTGATTACATTTCACATCATTCATCCAGATCTGTAAAGTAACTAAAGGTATTTAATACATGTATTCTACATTCCCTGCAGTTATCCATGTAGTCTGAGACATTGTTTACAGCTTAAAAGGGGGTTAAATAAAATGTGTTGATTTTGTGTTAAAACCATACAGACCGGTCCAATTTGACCGGGAGAAACCAAAGTAAAGGGGGAGTAACGAACACCACAGAAGTACAGTACTTGAGTAAATGTACTTAGTTACTTTACACCACTGATGGTATCATGCATCATAAAGCAGCAGGTCTCGTGTCTCCTCGGGAAACCTGTGATCTCTGCAGAATAAAGACAGAGAGTTTCTCCCATGTAGAAAGTGCGCTGTTTATCATCTGAACCGGAATCCCCCCCCCCCCCCTTTGCGATAAGTGCGTGGTTCATTCCAGCGGCTGTGTTTCCTCAGTGCGAAGTGTGTTTGTGTTGTCCCTCCGCACACACTCACGCATGCACGCACGCACACACACACGGAGTGGATTTCGATGGAGCGGTTAAGACCGAGAACGCATCATCTCATGGAGGACTGCTTTACGCCGAACTGTCACTGAGGTAGGTTCGTGAATCGCTGATTTCTAACAGATTTTGTGTGCATTAAAATCCCCAAATGTGTCTAAGTGCAGAGAGGAAGCCACATGGGACCACGTGAGCTCCGAGGGGAATATGTTTACGCTAAAGTTATTATTAATTAATTCTGCAGGAACTGTGTATTTCAATGAATTATGCACCTCTGAATCAATTCTCTCAATGAGTAAGAGGAGCTTGCTTTGAGTATGTTATTCAAAAGCATGTTCAACCCATCGAGAGATAAAGTGCTAAAGCTGCTGAATGCACAGGAGGATTCCATTAAATTACAAGCTCCTTAATTATTCTCATATGAGAGGACACATCCACATACCTCTCCATGCTTCCACCTGCTACATTTCACAGCTTTAAAGCCTCGGGGAAATTGCATATCAAATGAGTGTATAACCGTACCAGAATGAAGAGCTGTGCACAAAGAGATCGTCTGCAGGTGAAATCACGAGGTTACTAGTATTTTTACACAAAGACAGAAAGGAATCGAGCTGTCAAAGTACTTGTCAAAGTACAAAGTGTACTTTCCACCTGCAGCCTTCAGTGATTCTGCTTTGTTTTTAGCCGGATGATCGTATAGAAAGTGCCAAAAAGAAAGCATGCAGAGGAAGCAGAAACTAATCAAAATCGTCTAGTAGGCTATGCATTAAAATGACTATTCTTTGAGCAGATTTAATTTGCAGCAATGAGAACTTAATTTAAAATGCAAAAACATTCATCGTATTTTCCATCGGTGCCATTCTTGCAAAGGAGGATTTATTTACGGACTTGCTAATTCCTTAATTATAATGAAATGTTTGTGGAAATACTTCCCTGCTGCAGCTCGGCAAACAATATGTTTCTCTGTCATAACCTTATTAATCCTGCTTGTATTCAAAAGTGAACGACCTTATCATTGTTAATGAGATGTCAATCCCCCTGTGTGCCTGTTTAATTCCTCACAGTTAACTAAAATACCCACAAGGCTCTGCAGCAGATATGCAGTGAACCGTCTGACACTCAAGTCTCAGGACAGAGAATGACCTGAGCTGACACTCAGCATCTAAAGAAACGCTCTGAAATGCATCCAGTTGTTATGCTTTGACGTCAGAGAGCATGATTCCTGTCTGTCAGGGTGTCTCTTCACTCCTCTCTCATGCGTCTTTCTCAAAGTGAGTGACAGCCCCTGTTTAAGGGAGGGTACGGGGATGTTTGATTGCCTGTTTCCTACACGACGGTTGTCAAATTTCACGGCTATTAGGCTTGTTAATAGGCGCTGGGAGAAGAGGGAGCAGAGAGTGCTTGGCTGGACCCTTTGATTATAGAGGGCATGGTTTGTGATGCTGAGGGACAGTGTCACATGTCACATAAATACAGCGCTGACAGGGACATAACTCGTACAGTGCTTACCTTTCGATGAGATTGAGAACGTGCAGATCACTTTGAGCGATCACACTGGGTGTACTGTGTGTGTTAACAGTTTTTCAACACAACATCCTTCGAATTTTGAGGAGGTTCTGATTGATTGATTAATGCAGCCAAAAGTCCAGCAAGAATATCATCCTTTTCATTAGATCCTGCTTTTTTAAGTCAAACTCAATCATAACCCTTTTCTACTGAAAAAGGGCCGCTCACAACAACAACAACAACAACAACAGATTGGCAGATTTGTTGCCAATGTGGTTCATTCACTGTCTGATTATCACAACCCCTGATGTATATATCCCCAAAAGTGAATGTTTCTCTGGTATTACATGTGCTGGTAGCATAGCCATCGAAGCTAATCTGACCACTTGTTGCATAATATTGTGGCATAAACTATTTTCTACTGGCATATTTTACCGGGCTATTTTTCAATATGATCTTACTTATGATAGTTTGACATGGCTATAATAAAAAAACAAGAGAAAGTTATACCGCTGCTTGCAAAACGATGATAATGGCAAATGGGTGGTCATTGAATTAGGGTATAAACCCACATGTATGCCTGGTTAGTGTTGCCTGGATTTATATAAGTGTGTTTTTATATTATTGTGTAGTAACGTTCGAGTCAATTTGCAACACAAAAAACTGGTTTGAAATCGAGCACTGGCTCCGAACTGGCACTGGAAACTCTTTAGTGGAAAAGGGTATCAGAGACAATTGTTTCAACAAATGATATGCACTCATTATGGACACTTACACTGCACTCAGAGGCCTGGGGAAAAGAAAAGTCACCCAGATCGCTATATTACAGTGCCACAAGGACTAGAATTATTACATGGTATTATATTCAAGATTGTGGGTAAACTGGTTCAAGAAACTGTGATTTATCAACAATCCATGAAAGATTGTTAGAAGCACGAACAGCTAAAGCATGAGTTTTATTTATTTCTAAGTATGAAATTATAATTAATGATTATAATTACCATCTTAAATCAGGCACGTCTAAATATGCTTTCCAAAACACGAGGCATGAAATCATGATTGCCCCCAGTGATGCTGCTGTAAAATCATTCTTCTGTGAATCAGTTATCATAATTTTAGACAAACACTTCATAAGTTTGTAGTTGATTTATGTTATTAAAGGGGCCCTATTATGCTCACAATCAGGTGTATATCAGTATCTAGTGTCTCTACTTTAAAGAGTCCTCTCCTGCTGATGTTCAGGTGTATATCAGTATCTAGTGTCTCTACTTTAAAGAGTCCTCTCCTGCTGATGTTCAGGTGTATATCAGTATCTAGTGTCTCTACTTTAAAGAGTCCTCTCCTGCTGGTGTTCAGGTGTATATCAGTATGTAGTGTCTCTACTTTAAAGAGTCCTCTCCTGCTGATGTTCAGGTGTATATCAGTATGTAGTGTCTCTACTTTAAAGAGTCCTCTCCTGCTGATGTTCAGGTGTATATCAGTATGTAGTGTCTCTACTTTAAAGAGTCCTCTCCTGCTGATGTTCAGGTGTATATCAGTATGTAGTGTCTCTACTTTAAAGAGTCCTCTCCTGCTGATGTTCAGGTGTATATCAGTATGTAGTGTCTCTACTTTAAAGAGTCCTCTCCTGCTGATGTTCAGGTGTATATCAGTATGTAGTGTCTCTACTTTAAAGAGTCCTCTCCTGCTGATGTTCAGGTGTATATCAGTATGTAGTGTCTCTACTTTAAAGAGTCCTCTCCTGCTGATGTTCAGGTGTATATCAGTATGTAGTTTCTCTACTTTAAAGAGTCCTCTCCTGCTGATGTTCAGGTGTATATCAGTATGTAGTGTCTCTACTGGGACATGTCTCCATGCTTTAATGTTCAAAATGCTACAACCCTGTGTCTCTCCTATCTAAAATGAAAATAGATGCAGCTTCTTAAAACCCACAAGTCCACGATGTTGCACCGAGGAATCTCTGGATTCGAGAGTGAGGTGGTCCCCGTATGACTGCACAACAAAGACTCCACTTAAAACCGTTCACTTTGCAACACAGGTCTGACTTTGATGCAAATCAAAGGACGGCAGTGGGTTGATGAAACTGAATATTTATGGTATTTTCCAGAGTACTTTGGAGCCTTTTTAGCGGCAGATGAAATTGCACTTGAAAGTTGTAGGTGGGTTGCTTGATGGCTGTTTCGAAAACTCAAGAGCTTTTTACTATAGTGAGAAAATCACTATAGTGTATACACAGTGCATTTACACAGAAGTTAAAACTATTAGCAGTGCTGTATCTTTAACCTTCAGCATATATCATTTAATCTAATCACTGATGCAAAAGAGAACATTGCACCCTTTGTTAACTTCACTAATCACTACATACCACTCGCGCTCCTATTGGCTACCGCTCCAACACATTGTACGTGATAGAGATGTCCCGCCCCCTTAGCCTAAGTGGTTGACCAATCACAACAGAGCCGGCCAGCTAACCAATCAGAGCAGACTGGGCTCTGGTTTCAGACAGAGGGTGAAAAGAGGTGCTGCAGCACAGGCAGTATGAGAACAATAAGAGCTTTTTGAACATTAAACAGACCTCAGTCTTTGGTAGTTATGAATTAAATTAGTTAGTGATTGGATACCTTAATTTATTAATGACAAAAGTATAGTATATCAAAGTATAAACATACCATTTTGAAACTATTCAATTTTTGCCTATAACTCATCTGTGTTTAAGAGTATATGTTACAAAATTGGTCAAACTTATTGATGACTTTTTTCTTTATTGTATGCTTTGCCTCTCTGTGCATTTCGAATCCAAATTTGCTGACATTTTGATCATTATTTCTCGAGATACATGCGATAAAGGCCGACTCAGTCCCCTTAAGCGAGGCCTACATTGTCACCATTTCTGGTTATCAATCAAAAATAATACATTTGCAGTAAAATATTTGTATACAACCATCCTCTTCAGAAATAAACATATTACAGTAATACAGGGGATTGTGCTTTGCCTCAACCTTAGTTCCCCCTAAAACATTCACAATAACTCAAAACATTTCCCCCATTCACGATATCTCTTATGAAAAGGCAATATTCAATATAGGCTCTACATACCTTCCTTCCTCAGTTCCTACATGTCACAAAATACCAATCTGAAAATGCACATCTTTAAAACAATTTCTCCCGCCTCTCTCTCCAGGATGCATCACCTCTCTGCTGCAGAAACTGCCTCTGAGTCCTCTGAGCAGCTACCATGGCGTACCCTAACACCAGCTCACTGACAGCCAACTCCAGTGGATCTCTGGGGGGTCACGACCACGGGGGAAACATCTACCGGCCTTTCTCTGTTTTCAGCGTGCTCACTCTCACGTTACTGGCCATGCTGGTGGTGGCCACGTTTGTGTGGAACCTGCTGGTGCTGGTGACCATCCTGAGGGTGAGGACTTTCCACCGTGTGCCGCACAACCTCGTAGCATCCATGGCTATCTCCGACGTCATGGTGGCCGCCTTAGTGATGCCGCTCAGCCTCGTCCATGAGCTCAACGGCCGGAAGTGGAAACTGGGACGAGTTCTGTGTCAGGTTTGGATCTCCTTCGATGTTCTCTGCTGCACGGCCAGCATCTGGAACGTGACGGCCATCGCGCTGGACCGCTACTGGTCCATCACCCGGCACCTGGAGTACACTCTGAAGACGCGTAAAAAGATCTCCAACGTGATGATCGCGCTCACCTGGCTGCTGTCGTCCATCATCTCCCTGTCGCCTCTGTTCGGCTGGGGGGAGACCTACACGGAGGGGATGAAGTGCCAGGTGAGCCAGGAGCCGTCCTACACCATCTTCTCCACCTTCGGAGCCTTTTACCTGCCGCTCTGCGTGGTGCTGTTTGTTTACTGGAAGATCTACAAGGCCGCCAAGTTTCGCATCGGCACCCGCAAGACCAACACCATAACTCCCATGGCTGAGGTGATTATACTCATGACATGCCCAAAAATGACATCAATTATTATTGTGCGTTCATACCGGACATAAAACAAATGTTTCGGTTTTGAACACATTTCATTTTATTGGTTGAAAGCAAATCAGAGCTGAATATCTCTGCCTGTCATTGTTTGATTATAAGGCAATGGCACACCGATGTCATAGTTCGGAATATTTGTTCAGAAATGGCTGTTTTTAAAAGTATGTGTACAAACCAGACAGTATGCTATATTCATCCAACCTCCACCCAGAAAACACGCATTTTAAACCTTTCTTGCAGACACACTTGCCAAAGCATTCATTCCTGGTTCTTAATAATCAGTATGTAGTTACTTCGGTATCATTTTGATACGAGCATTACCATCAAATCAGAGGCAAATCTTCGCTGTGCATCCGGTGTGAATGCACCATTAGAAATCATAATATCATTATCCTCCCCCTTGTCTAGGTATTAGGTAATAGATATCACTGCTACATGTATAGAACAAACTGTGAGAAAGTTGGTAGAAAGCTCTTTGTCTGCAGTTCATTTTGAGTTGAGACTTTTTGCGCTGCAGCTTCAAAAACAATGTAAATATAAAGTTTATCAAGTCATGACTTTGAAGACCTTACAACCTTATATCTGAAACTGCCGTGCAGATGGTTTGACACGGTAGCAGAGTAGATAAACCAGCAAGAACGACAGCAGTGAGCGTGCAGGAGGTGACACAGCTGAGACCAGCGAAGAGAGCGAGGAGACAGCCAGCCGGAGAGAGAATCAATGCAGGAGACATGGCCCACCAGCCAGGGGGGCTGAAAGTGTTGCCCAAGCGAAGAGGAGAAGGCACAATGCTCCTGGCAAGTGCCCAGCATGAGATAGTGAGAGTGGAGAATGTGGGAAGAAAAGGCCATCGGGGGAGAAACTGTTTCTCTGAGTCAGTGAAAGAAGTCCCTACGAATAAAAAAGCTCTGACCTGGGAGCAGTAAGTAAGCGATGTGGAGCATGGGACAGAATAAGAGCCCTGAAACCTTATTACACTAGGCTGCAGCATTGTAGTTTCAGCCAGGAAACATGGGTGCAAATACATAAAGACACCAAGTTGCCAAAAAGTGTGCAGAAAACAGGGCTTTAAATATCGGCTCCTTTTGAACGCACCATCCACTTCTGCCCGGAAAACAAGAGAGCCACTGCAATATACAGTACAGAGGCAATCAGATGATTACTCAAGACTTCTCACAGACATTGTACATGCCTTACACACCCCTCACTAACATACAATTAGCATTAATGTGACACAGAGCGTCCCTCATGACTCCGAAAGAACTGCTCATGGCGAAGATGAGAACCATACTTCAAAATAATCCGGCCCCTAAGTGGTTCGACGAAGCCCTCATCAGACGCAGAGATGTAAAGACGTAGAGAGGACCAGCATCCATTATCCAGGAGGGATGGGAGTGCAGAGAATATAAAACAGAGTCCCAGGAGGAGGTGAAACCCAACACCAAGTGTGCATGAAGTGAGGGTAACGGGAACTAAGACTGTCCATACAGACCGGCAATATAGATTCGCACTTCAAGTATTAGCCCACACTACAGTCGAGCTTACAGAGAACACATACTGGGAGGAAGAGATGTCAAGGTTTTGGATAATACTATCAGACAGCTGGAATAAACGCTGTGAGAAGCGAGTTGTTTGGAAGGACTGATTATGTTAAGATTTGTTGGCCATGCAGAACATGTCTCCTTCTCCTCTGGCTGATGCCCCTGACCCACAAGTTACCGTGCAATTATTTATCATGATGAGCTATTTCAGCAGCAATCAGGGAAACATAAGCATCGGACGCATGAGCATACGGGCGAAATAATTGCAGCAATCCTGCTCATCACCGCCAGCTTGTTAATGTGCGTCGGCAGAAGGTAGAGGGTTATAAATATCACCTCCAGCACCTTTCTGGCTTTGGCGTTTCTCCAATCAGCCGACACGAAATTTCCCCCGTGAAAATAGAATCAGCGCCCACTTTTCACCTGCCATTATGGGGGGGGGGATGCAATCTGGATATCCCCAAATACACCTTAGTGATGGAGATTACACCATTCTTAAAGCAAACACCTTTTTCTTTCCCTTATTAAAGACTTCAACATCACCCAGAGTCGAAGAAATTGGCAAACATAGACAGAAGATGGAAATATTTAACCGAAAATACACATTTATGTAATGCATGTACTTTGAAACCCCCCCAAGATATTCGTTATTTATTCAAGTGCAACATCAATTTGCCTGAAATGTATCAAACTAATCAGCCCAGTCTCAAAATGCTGTAGTTAACCAACTCTGTGTCAAGTTTCATTAAACAGGCAATCACTCCCGTAGCTGGCAATTAAATGGAATACATTTTATTAGTTTTCCACAGACAAACACGCAACTTATGGGTTGCATTATACGTGTCTCATTACCCAGCCGAATGTTGTTCTCATCATTTCCCAGCGAACATCGAGGAGTCAAAGCACCAAGAGATGTGAGAGATAATAGACCTAATGCACCGCTCCATCAACAACACCCACTGAAAGACATTAAGACGTAGAGACAGCAGAAACACATTGTGCATCAGGTGAGGTGATGCACACACAACTTAACCCCATACCTCTCAGGAAAACATTACAAGTATAGTTTCAGAAAGAAGTTTTACGCTAGCTGGCACCAGTTGTGTTTGTGAAAACATTTCCATTAGCAGAAACACGCTACAGCTTCAGAAAGGATGCAGATATAAAAACACAAAGGTTCCACATGAAGAAACATCTTCAGCAACTTGAGGAGACGTTTACTAAAAGCTGCAGAAACACAACGGAGACCAGGGGACACTAAAGAGTGACGCACACAGCTGGGAGACCAGGGGACACTAAAGAGTGACGCACACAGCTGGGAGACCAGGGGACACTAAAGAGTGACGCACACAGCTGTGAGACCAGGGGACACTAAAGCGTGACGCACACAGCTGGGAGACCAGAGGACACTAAAGAGTGACGCACATAGCTGGGAGACCAGGGGACACTAAAGAGTGATGCACACAGCTGGGAGACCAGGGGACACTAAAGAGTGACGCACACAGCTGGGAGACCAGGGGACACTAAAGAGTGCCGCACACAGCTGGGAGACCAGGGGACACTAAAGAGTGACGCACACAGCTGTGAGACCAGGGGACACTAAAGCGTGACGCACACAGCTGGGAGGCCAGGGGACACTAAAGAGTGACGCACACAGCTGGGAGACCAGGGGACACTAAAGAGTGACGCACACAGCTGGGAGACCAGGGGACACTAAAGCGTGACGCACACAGCTGGGAGACCAGGGGACACTAAAGAGTGATGCACACAGCTGGGAGACCAGGGGACACTAAAGAGTGACGCACACAGCTGGGAGACCAGGGGACACTAAAGAGTGACGCACACAGCTGGGAGACCAGGGGACACTAAAGAGTGACGCACACAGCTGTGAGACCAGGGGACACTAAAGCGTGACGCACACAGCTGGGAGACCAGAGGACACTAAAGAGTGACGCACATAGCTGGGAGACCAGGGGACACTAAAGAGTGATGCACACAGCTGGGAGACCAGGGGACACTAAAGAGTGACGCACACAGCTGGGAGACCAGAGTACACTAAAGAGTGACGCACATAGCTGGGAGACCAGGGGACACTAAAGAGTGATGCACACAGCTGGGAGACAAGGGGACACTAAAGAGTGACGCACACAGCTGGGAGACCAGGGGACACTAAAGAGTGACGCACACTGTGGACCATTTAAGGTTGAATCTAACTCTTAGTTTGAAGACAACCTCATCACTGATACACTGTTAAAATGACAGTTTCCAGATGTTGGGGATATCTGTTGTTTAGATGCCTTCACTCCAACATAATGCAACCAGATGGTGTTTGTGTATTTCTGTATTTAGGCGTGATGTGTCCATTTAAAATGAAGATCTTCAGTTTAGCTGCTGCACCATCTGGAGTGGAAGTGTCTTAAACAATCCACAATCAATGTTCATCCCAACAGCACTATGCGTTCAACCTCTGCTGTAAATGGACCTGGTTCATATGTCTTATCAGTTTAAGACCATGCGGACCGGTATTGATTCGACTAAACCGCAGAGTGGACGAGTCTTCCATCCGGGTGCAGGATGCTTTGAATGTTGAGTTTAAAATGTTAGTCTGTGCTCTTTACTTCCGACACATTTAGCCGGATGCTTCGTCTTTATAAAAAGCCGAACGACCTGGGACACTTCACCTGATAAGAAGAAATAGAGTCAGCCTTGAGTTGAGCTCGGCAACAAATGAGTGAGAAGATTAACATTGACATTTCCTTTCTTTCCTCCTCCTCCCAGCCAAGCAGTGGGTTTGTGAAATGGCACGAAATGGGCTGCTGGAAAATGCAGATTAAGACACAGCTCCGTTTTTATGCTCTGTGTGTGTGTGTGTGTGGTCTATCATTACTATACTTTTGGGGACCTAAATCTGTTTACAGAGTCACGTGTGGGGACTGGCTTCCCTTATGGGGACAAAATGGAGGTCCCCATGAGGGGAATCATTAATTTTAGGTTGAAGACTTGGTTAGGGTAAGGTTAAGGGTTAGGGTTAGGCATGTGTTGGTTATGGTTAAGGTTAGGATAAGTCTCCAGGAAATGCATGTAAGTCAACGTAATGTCCCCTGAAGTGATGTATACATGGTACTGTGTGTGTGTGTGTGTGTGTGTGTGTGTGTGTGTGTGTGAGTGTGTGTGTGAGAAGAGTTTCAGGGTATAAAAAGGTGGGATATTAAGTAAAATAAATCTGGATATTTGAGGGATTTTTTGGGATAATTAAAGGTATGTTTTTGAATAATTTGAGTAAAAAATCGAATATATTATGATAGAAAAAGTTGGAATATACTGAGAGAATGTATGTCATACAACAAATGATGTGTGTGTGTGTGTGTGTGTGTGTGTGTGTTGATTCCCACTTCTATTCAGCTTTCTTTGGAGCAGCCTATATTGTGAAAGATATTGCTTTTTCTCAGTCTGACGCTTTAACTAAAAAAGTGTCTGATTGTTGAATCAATGCACTTTTTTCACAACTGTCTGATCCCTCCCTCAGGTGAAGGATGAAGGCCAGCAGCCTCAGATGGTGTTTACCGTGCGCCACGCCACCGTGACCTTCCAGACGGACGGCGACACGTGGCGCGAGCAGAAGGAGAAAAAGGCGGCGCTGATGGTGGGCATTTTGATCGGCGTCTTTGTACTTTGCTGGATCCCCTTCTTCATCACGGAGCTCATCGTGCCGCTGTGCTCCTGCGACATCCCGCCCGTCTGGAAGAGCATCTTCCTGTGGCTGGGGTACTCCAACTCCTTCTTCAACCCGCTCATATACACTGCCTTTAATAAGAACTACAACAACGCCCTGAGGAACCTGTTCTCTCGGCAGCGCTGAGCCTCTCTGCTCAGACTCGATCACCAGCATCTCTCAGTGGGAATCCTCTTCGTCACTCAACCCTCCTTCAGATGGACGATTACCCAGAGACTATCTATGAAAAACAATGTCTGTGTGTTGTTTTTATTTGTTGTGCTGAGGTAACCTCACAGCTGGACTGAGACGGGTGTCTGAGCGACTTTATCCGCAAAGAAAGGAATAAAAGTGGATCTTTAAAACGAGGATACAAGCACTCTCTGTTCATCTCTCAAAAAGCCAGTTTTGCCACTTTTCAAAATTGCCGTCACTTCCAGCTGAGGAAACAATATTTTCCCAATGAGTTTCAACCACTGGATCAGTTCTTGTGATTTTGGCTACGGGGAAGTCAAATGTACTATTCACTGCTTTCTGTGTCAAAAAAGAAGCTTCTGACGCCGGAATTTAGTTTCTATGTGGTCAAAACTGTATGATTTGACACCATGATCATTTATTTAGGGAAAGTGAAAGGGATTTTATGGCAACAAATGTCATTATCAAGCCATCATTGGTGGCATTCTTGGATTTCATAGTGGATAACAGGCTTTTTAAAACCTCAAAAGAGTTTCTGTGCCAATGTTAGGACCCACTTTCCCTACATTCAATTATCAGCAGAACTACATTGCGTCTCAGGCTTATTGGAGAAGACATCAACAGTTTCATCATCACATGTGAAGCTGCTGAGAATCATTTCAAAGTAAAGCTGGGAGAAATATTTGTACAAAAAGATCCTCATAAATAAAAAGAACAAGAACAGACTGTGGAGTCTTTTCCAAACCAAAAGTGTAGATGACATTTAAAAATGTTTGAGTACAGCAAAGAGGGATTTTATCTGACCTGAAACGCTCCATAGGTACACAAGGAATTTATTCACACACACACTTCTAGATAAAGGTATCTCCTCTGATGCTGTGTACACACACACACACACACACACACACACACACACACACACACACACACACACACACGCCTTTTGTAAAGCAGGAAAATAGCA
>NW_022991025.1:130000-171240 GCF_902827175.1 Gymnodraco acuticeps
TCTCACTTTCTCACCCTCCGCTCGACGCCTGGCTCGCTTTTTAATTCAGGTTCTCGGGGCAAAGAACAGAGGTGATTGTAAGAGAATTTAAAATGGGAATTTGTGACCAGAGGCAGGAGATGATAACAAATGTGTTTGCCCCAGGACAGAGCTGGGATGGACAGTGCTTACCTGCTTTTTGAAAGTGTATTCGTTCATGTTTTAATTCATGAGCTCAAATGAAGGCCGAACACTGAAATCTATTGACTGATTCAACAAAAACAAAAAAATACCAAAACATGACATTGTGCAAAAGTAGAAACAAGAGTATGAGAATAAAGCCAGTGGTGAAAGAAGTAGAGACACTACATACTGATACCTGAACATCAGCAGGAGAGGACTCTTTAAAGAAGAGACACTACATACTGATATACACCTGAACATCAGCAGGAGAGGACTCTTTAAAGTAGAGACACTACATACTGATATACACCTGAACATCAGCAGGAGAGGACTCTTTAAAGTAGAGACACTACATACTGATATACACCTGAACATCAGCAGGAGAGGACTCTTTAAAGTAGATACACTACATACTGATATACACCTGAACATCAGCAGGAGAGAACTCTTTAAAGTAGAGACACTACATACTGATATACACCTGAACATCAGCAGGAGAGGACTCTTTAAAGTAGAGACACTACATACTGATATACACCTGAACATCAGCAGGAGAGGACTCTTTAAAGTAGAGACACTACATACTGATATACACTTGAACATCAGCAGGAGAGGACTCTTTAAAGTAGAGACACTACATACTGATATACACCAGAACATCAGCAGGAGAGGACTCTTTAAAGTAGAGACACTACATACTGATATACACCTGAACATCAGCTGGAGAGGACTCTTTAAAGTAGAGACACTACATACTGATACACACCTGAACATCAGCAGGAGAGGACTCTTTAAAGTAGAGACACTACATATTGATATACACCTGAACATCAGCAGGAGAGGACTCTTTAAAGTAGAGACACTACATACTGATATACACCTGAACATCAGCAGGAGAGGACTCTTTAAAGTAGAGACACTACATACTGATACACACCTGAACATCAGCAGGAGAGGACTCTTTAAAGTAGAGACACTACATACTGATATACACCTGAACATCAGCAGGAGAGGACTCTTTAAAGTAGACACTACATACTGATATACACCTGAACATCAGCAGGAGAGGACTCTTTAAAGAAGAGACACTACATACTGATATACACCTGAACATCAGCAGGAGAGGACTCTTTAAAGTAGAGACACTACATACTGATATACACCTGAACATCAGCAGGAGAGGACTCTTTAAAGTAGAGACACTACATACTGATATACACCTGAACATCAGCAGGAGAGGACTCTTTAAAGTAGATACACTACATACTGATATACACCTGAACATCAGCAGGAGAGAACTCTTTAAAGTAGAGACACTACATACTGATATACACCTGAACATCAGCAGGAGAGGACTCTTTAAAGTAGAGACACTACATACTGATATACACCTGAACATCAGCAGGAGAGGACTCTTTAAAGTAGAGACACTACATACTGATATACACTTGAACATCAGCAGGAGAGGACTCTTTAAAGTAGAGACACTACATACTGATATACACCAGAACATCAGCAGGAGAGGACTCTTTAAAGTAGAGACACTACATACTGATATACACCTGAACATCAGCTGGAGAGGACTCTTTAAAGTAGAGACACTACATATTGATATACACCTGAACATCAGCAGGAGAGGACTCTTTAAAGTAGAGACACTACATACTGATATACACCTGAACATCAGCAGGAGAGGACTCTTTAAAGTAGAGACACTACATACTGATATACACCTGAACATCAGCAGGAGAGGACTCTTTAAAGTAGAGACACTACATACTGATATACACCTGAACATCAGCAGGAGAGGACTCTTTAAAGTAGAGACACTACATACTGATATACACCTGAACATCAGCAGGAGAGGACTCTTTAAAGTAGAGACACTACATATTGATATACACCTGAACATCAGCAGGAGAGTACTCTTTAAAGTAGAGACACTACATACTGATATACACCTGAACATCAGCAGGAGAGGACTCTTTAAAGTAGAGACACTACATATTGATATACACCTGAACATCAGCAGGAGAGTACTCTTTAAAGTAGAGACACTACATACTGATATACACCTGAACATCAGCAGGAGAGGACTCTTTAAAGTAGAGACACTACATACTGATATACACCTGAACATCAGCAGGAGAGGACTCTTTAAAGTAGAGACACTACATACTAATATACACCTGAACATCAGCAGGAGAGGACTCTTTAAAGTAGAGACACTACATACTGATATACACCTGAACATCAGCAGGAGAGGACTCTTTAAAGTAGAGACACTACATACTAATATACACCTGAACATCAGCAGGAGAGGACTCTTTAAAGTAGAGACACTACATACTGATATACACCTGAATAATGATCAGAATATGGCCCCTAATATTATTTGACTTTGCTGTACATTTGATTCTCACAACTAGCACATTATTTGATTCAATCCCATTTCAATCTTTTAATAATAATAAAATGTTAGGACTTTATTGTCACATCCTTGCTTATTCGCTCTCTGCTGCACGCTGCATTTCCAATAAAGACCTGAGCTGAAAAACATTCAAATCTCACTGTGCGTCTAAATGAGTTTCACGGGATACAGATCGCATCATGATTGTAACGGAGGAGATGGAGCGCGGGACTTAAGTGGAATATATCGTCGGAAACGACATAATTAAGATCTCTGACTACAGGGAAGGAGGCAATGTGGGAACCATTATCTGTAAATGAAGTGAGATGGAACAAACGGTGTCAGTGACATGACAATTCAACATTATCTAGAATCTAGATCCATCCATCTTACAAAAGGTGGATTTTCCTATACGTAAGGCTGCTCCAAAAACAAGTTAAACAATAATGAAAACAAGCTGTTTTCTCTTGAAATAAGTACAAATCTGCCAATAGAAAATTAGCTTGGTAAGATTTCTTGAAATAAGAAGGGATAGTTAGATAAATCAGCTGGGAGAACTCATTTTGAACTATATTTTATCAGAATCAGATGTTGTGTTTCAATATAATCCGCAAATGCTCAAACGTTTTCTGATGTTAGTTGGTGATTTCCTAATAAATATGTGTTTCATCTGAGATACGACTCAAAATAAGATGTTTTGACTCAACAAGATGATGCATTGTCTAAAAACAAGACCCTATATCTCTGCAGTGTTACTTCTGAAGTTAGTGTGTCTTATATCAGGTGGAGAGAGATATTCTGACTAGATATTAGACGAATATACTTGCAACATTTCGAGATTTTGTAGTGTACAATGCTCAGCGGCGACTCAATTGTCTTACCACCTTTTAAAAGAAAGAAAGAAATACTGATAAATAACGATGAGTCTTTCAATTACACAGACACATACAAGGATGAGTGATAATGCTGCAGCTCAGGAGACAAAACATGAATCCACATTATGGTGCTCTAAATGACATCTACATCTCAATTAAGCTCCACAGCTGGGGGAGATTTAGTCATGCAGCTCGCCAGGTTGACCTCACCTGAACCTATGCTTTGGCAGATGTCTGAGCAAATCTATTGATTCTCTCCCAGTGAACGTAGCATGTCGAGGAGGGAGGGGAACGCTGGAGAAATGTTGCTTTTATGTCGCTCCCATGGGGAAGTTATCTGCAGAACCCATGGGTACGGGCGTCTCTGGGAATTCCTTTCAAAGGCTCTGCACGCCTACTGGCTTACTAAGAAGGAGAAAGACATGTTGGGTTGTGGCTTCTCTGATTATTTTTAGCACTGTCAGTGGGAACCGCCATCAAACAGAGCTGGGAAGAGAAAATGCAGAGGAGAGCAAACAGGATCTGAATTAATGGTGTTTAGTTTTTAGAGAGGCCGACTCAGTGGACATTTTTAAACGCCAGCTAAAGACTTATCTTTTTACTAGGGCTGTCAAACGATTACAAATTTTAATCAGATTAATCACAGCTTAAAAATTAATTAATCAGATTAATCACCATTCGAACTATGTCCAAAATATGCCATTTATTTATGTATATTGTTGGGAATGGAAAGATAAATGAAAGAAGGCGGATATATCCATTTAACATACATCTATGTTTATTATAAAAAAATTCTGCGTGTCAAAATGAAAGACAGCCCACACACCTATCAATCATCAAACTGTGGGGTCTTAATTCATTACGTGTTGATTTCTATCAACGGGGGAGTACTTCAGGAAAGTCGACAGAGGGGGGGGGCTAGTGGAGTACTTCGTGACCACAGAGCGTGACCGTTGTGATCAGCTGTTTTAGCGCAGTTCTCCAGTGAAGGGGGGGGAGTCTCCCTCCGCAGCCGGTTGGCGTAGTTTTGGCACAATTCCGTTGTACAGACCGACGTTAACAGCAGCCTGTCTGTGCACACGGAGACCGACTCTGTCGTCCGGTGATCTAACCGCCTTCTGGAAAAGCTTCACAAGTAGGCTACGTCGGTACGCAAATGCGCTTTGTGACACAAGTGACGGTACGCATTTCAGATTACGCACATAACCTGCGTACCAGTTATGTGCACTACAGCAAAAGTATTCTCCGTCGGGACTTCCTGCAACAACACCACGCCGTTATCTTGATTCTGATTGGCCAGAAGACATTATCAAAGATGTTCTATTGAGAAGTGATCGTTTTCAAAACCATTTCTGGTCTTCGGTATTTCCAGACAAATCAATCTTACTAACTGCTGTCTGTGCAATTTACTCAGCGCGAGTTGGCGGACTTTATTTTGCTTACTTTAACTTCATTTTTCATGGTGGGGCTAAGCCATTTCTTGGTATGGGTGTAGGCGTGTAGCCTACCCCAGCCATACCCTGGCGCTGCCACTGGTGGGATGTATGGGGCGGGCCATTCTGCACATGCGTTAAATGTGTTAAATATTTTAACGCAATTAATTTAAAAAATGAATTACCGCCGTTAACCAGTGGCGTAGCGGAGGCCCCCGCACCCCCCGCGGTGCGGGGGAGCCCCGGAGCTTAGGGGGCCCCGCCCCCACTGTAGGCTATCCTCTTAGATTTCGTAACGCGGGAACAGGGTGCAGAGGGCGGGGCCCCCCCCCTCCCTGCTATGTTGCTACGTCATGTGTACGCTGCCTGTAGTAGTACAACAGTGTATCATTATAATTATTTGCTCATCTGCGATAGGGCTAGCCGGCTGATAACTAATGTTCATTGGCAGGCTGGGCAGCGTTCAAAACAAAGCGGGAAGCATTGCTCATATAAATAACGTTCATTAGTTGCGTTGCCGGTAAACATGAAAAATGAAGCGCCACTACCCAAGCGGTGCTCAGAAAAGCAAAATGAGAGCGAAAGCCGAACAGGAGAGGGCAAAACTACCTAAAATAACGTCATTGTTCCGGCAGGCAGCAAAGGTAGACGTAGACTCTAACGTTACTGCAGATAGACCGCTAGCAACCCCCCCCGGCCCCCGGCCGTCAGCTCCGAGTCCAGGCAGACAGCCCAGCAGCCCCGTTACAGCCGAGCCAGCTAGTCGTGCCTCGCGCTTCGAGACAGGTTAGACATTAGAATAATATAAAGTTTTATTCGCCATAACCAGTATGCTACAGGTTACATTGGAATTGGAATCTAATCCGTTCATTTTTGCAGGTCAGCAAGAAGTCAGCTGTGCCCCCTCCGAGGCCAGTTCAGACATAGGCATAGACAAGGCTGCCCAGCCAGCTAGCCGTTCCCCCACAGACCCCAGCAGCCGCGTTACAGCCGAGCCAGCTAGTCGTGCCTCACGCTTCGAGACAGGTTAGAATAATAGAACGTTTTATTCGCCAATCGCCATAAACAGTACGAGTCAGTATGCTACAGGTTACATTGGAATTGCAATATAATCCGTTCCTTTTTGCAGGTCAGCAAGAAGTCAGCTGTGCCCCCTCCGAGGCCAGTTCAGACATAGCCAAGGTTGCCCAGCCAGCTAGCCGTGCCCCGACAGTGACAGCAGCTCCCACCCACCCCAGGGACACGTTGGCCAGCGACAACTCTGTGACTGAATACCCTACTGATAGGGGGAAATTCCCTGTAGATTTAGAAGACGATGATGTTAAACGGTACATTCTGAATAACGGGCCATGCAAGCCTGAAGGGCCATTCAAAAGGGATGGGAAGGGAAGGTGCTTTTCAAAAGAGTTCTATAACAAAACATCCAAAATTGGATGTAGAATTCCACGAAAGTGGCTATGTTACTCGCCATCTATGGACCGGGTGTACTGTGAGCAGTGCTGGCTGTTCGGTGACAGACCGTCTGCCCATCACCTCCACCAAGCGTGGAGAATAAGAATAAATGATTGGCAGGGTCTCTCTAAAAAGATTAAGGAACACGAATTCTCTCGCTCTCATTTGGCAGCATGTGTCGTGTATGATACGTGGAAAAATAATCTGACCATTGACGCGCAAATATCATCTGAGTTTAAGAGAGAGGTGGGGTTTTGGACCGAGGTCCTAACCAGAATAACTGATGTTACACTAACACTGGCCTCTCGCAACTCTGCTTTCCGGGGTCACAGAGAGAAAATAGGTGATATAGATAATGGTAATTTCTTATCTACCATAGAACTTATGGCGCGTTATGATCCAGTTCTGCAAAGGCTTATTGAAAGCAAAAAGAAGGTGCACTACCTAAGTCCTCAAACTCAAAACGAAATAATTTCATTGCTATCGAAAAAAGTGCAGGACACAATCATTACAGACATACAGAATGCAGAATTCTATTCGATTATAATGGATACTACCCAGGACATTTCAAAAGTAGACCAACTGAGTCAAGTGTTCAGATATGTTACTATAGCAAATGATGAAAATGGAAACCCTACAGAGGTGAAAATAAACGAAAGTTTTTTGGGCTTCCATGCAGTCACAGACCAAACTGCTGCAGGTCTAGAGAGAGAAATTCTCGAATCGATGGAGAGAAAGGGGATACTACTTGGGAAGTGCCGCGGACAAGGATATGACGGGGCTAGCAATATGAGTGGCGTCTACTCCGGTGTACAAAAACGCATAAGGGATAAAGAGCCCAACGCAGTGTACATTCATTGTGCTGCGCACAATTTAAACCTTGTATTCAATGACGCATGCCAAAATATACCTGAGATAAAAGACTTCTACGACACTGTTGAAAGGCTATATGTATTCTTTAGTGGAAGCATCAAACGATGGGAGCTTTTGGAAACACACCTCTCAGTGCCCAAGGCTGGCCAGCCTACACTGAAGAGACTATGCCCGACACGATGGGCATCAAGACAAGACGCCGTCCAATCATTGCGGTTCCGTTATGCTGACATTATGCAAGCGCTAACTAAGATAGACTTGCTCTCCAAAAAAAGCGAGGAACGTGCCGAGGCGACTGGCTTGAAAAAGGCCATGGAGAGCTTTGAGTTTGTTGTAATGACTGTAATACAGGGCAAGGTCCTTGAAACAGTCAACATTGTGTCCCAAGCTCTCCAGCGCAAAGACGTGGACCTCTTACAGGCGACAGCAATGCTTGGTAACGCAACCGATACACTTGCCCAACTCCGAGGAGAGTTTGATGGCTTAAAAGCGCACGCGCAAGACCTGGCATCCTCATGGGGTGTCCACAGTCTCTTCAAAGACAGACGCGCAAGGCGCACAAAGAGGCACTTTTCAGAGCTTTGCGAGGACCAGCGGCTCCAAGACCCAGGGGAGCATTTTAGAGTGGCGGTATTTTACGCAAATATCGATATTGTCGTTGCCCAACTCAAAAATCGATTTGTTGGAATGAGCGAAGTTGCACAGCGATTTTCTTTTCTGCTTCCCCGCGAACTTTTGCGCGCAACAGACAAGGATCTGTCTGAGTCCGCAAGTGCTTTATCAGGCCAGTATAAAGACGACCTGTCAGCCGAGTTTCCTTTCCAGATCCTGTCCCTCCGTAATGCTCTTAGGCCTACTATAAAGAAAATTGAGCGTGGAACAATCAAAGACCTTGCACAAACCCTGCTCATTGAAAATCAGTCCATTTTGCCAAGTATCCCCGATGTTGCCACAGCACTGAAATTGTTTTTAACTATACCCGTGACTGTTGCCAGTGCTGAGAGATCTTTCTCAAAACTTAAATTAATAAAGACATATTTGAGGAGCACAATGTCGCAAGAGAGACTGTCTGGGTTAGCAGTCCTTAGTATTGAGAGCCGACGCGCGCGCAGTATAGATTTAAAGACTGTTATACAGGACTTTGCGCAGAAGAATGCCAGGAGACGTGCTCGTATAAAATAATAGGCCTACAAAGCAGCTCCTGATTGCATCCTCTTTGTCGCCCATATAGGATGTGTTTTATTTGCTTGTTTTTTGTAGGCTACTTTTCTTTTATACAGAATGTTATGTGAACCGTTCCGTTGTGTGAACTCCAAAGATGATAGGCTATAACGTTCTACAATATACCTTCATGTTACAAAAAATACACAGCCACTTGTTTGTATTTGTCAATTATGTTTTAATCAGATGTATATTATTATACAGTTCCTACTGACCTTACTGTTTAAATCAGATGTATATTATTATACAGTTCCTACTGACCTTACTGTTTAAATCAGATGTATATTATACAGAAAGTTCCTACTGACCCTATACTGTTTAAATCAGATGTATCTATACAGAAAGTTCCTACTGACCTATAGGCCTACTGTTTACAAAAGATGCCTGAAAAAATAAACATTTAAAAAAGTGGCCGCGATGTCTATCCCATGTCACTCTATTATTGATTTAGGGGAGGGGGCGGGGCCCCATGGTCCGACCTGCGGGGGAGCCCCGAAATATTGCGCAACGCCACTGCCGTTAACGCGATAATTTTGACAGCATTACTTTTTAGATTAGCTTTTTATTAGCAACCCCCCACTTAGTCTTTATTATGTACCTATCTTTTATTTATTTTATAGGTCTTAGTCTTTTTCTTTGTATTTCTGTTGTACCTATATGTTCACTTTGTTGTATGGGGTTTGATATTGTTGCATCGACTCAGTTGTCTTGTGTCTTATCTGTCAGAGAGAAACCATTATTTATTTTATTTGTATTATCATACCTTTGACCTCCTTGTCTTTAATAACCTGATCAAATGTTATATTTTGCTGCTTGTACCTTTTTAAGTTCTTAACAAATAATCTGATAATAACTTTGAGCTGCATGTGTTGTATGAAAAATGCTGTATAAATAAAGCTTTATTATTGAGTATTTTATAAGCTGGATGTAATATTTGAGGCTGTAGAATTGTGTGATGAGTGTCCGGTTCATTAGTGGCGTTCATCTTATATTCCCAGAGGCTGAAAGTGTGCTAAAGCGATGATGCTTGCCTGGAGGTTTAGCATTTATCTCCCATGGGAGCACCTGCATGAGACTTGAACTGGTTTCTCACACCGTGGTCGATGCAAGTAGACCGATGATGATCACACTGCTTTGAAGATTATCATGTGCTCATCCATGCTTTGTGGTCCCGTGCATATTCGACCCTCTGTCTGAAAGCTCCTGCTGTGTTGATGATGGTAAATGATGCAGGTAAACTAAACACACACACACACACAAATGGCCAACAGAGGAAACCACATAACAGTTATATATGACTCCAATTTATTCAATGTATCAGTTAAAAACCACCAGACTCAGGGACCGTTTCATCCCAACTTTTGAAATAACATAACATTAATCTGTTTGCAACTTATATCAATATGATATGATTGGAGTATTGTATGTCTTTTAAAAATTGACCTTGAGTCACTTCAAAAAAGCTGATTAAGATGATGAATATTCCAATTACTTGTATACAGACTATTCTTGCACTATTCTATTTCATTTGTACTACTTGCACTATGTTATCTGTTTTATTATGTTGCACTGTTGGAGGATCCTGTGACCTAAGTATAGTTATGTACAAATGACAATAAAAGCCTTGGATCTAAAATGATCTAAAATCACATCTCCATACTTTCTGTGTTGCTATGAATCTATATTGATTCGGTGTGAGTTGTCGCTTCTAAAATAGTATCTACATGTCACGGCTCTCACGATGTCTCTAGATTATTTTGGGTAACTGAGTCATATTTTCTGCAGAGGAACATTGCTGTAGAGTTTTTCAAATATTATATTGTGGGCTTTTAGCACCACAAGCCAAGTGCCATTTAGCTCCATTGTATTTTTTGTGGAAATGCAATGAAATAATCTCACAGATTTTCTCATCTGGAACGGTTTAGCCTCAGTTATATCATTAACCTATATAAGATTTATGTAACTGCATATTTAGACTCTTAAAAAGAATCTTGAGTGAGCTGAAAAAAGTCCACAAGAGCAGTGGCCGTTTCTCAATCTCGAGGAAACTGGCTTCCAAGCCAATATTTCAAGGATGCTATGTCATCGAGTGCCGCCGAAGGACTGTTCCAATCTCCAGTATACTAGGAATTCCACCGAGGCCGCGTCCTTGGTTTGGGGGTAATTTCGAGGCTGCACATGGGTAGAGTTCGCGTCCTTAAAATCCCCACAATGCTTTGCGCACGGACCAATTTCCCCAAATCTGTGGCGGAAAATGTAAGGCGGGGCCTCTCATATGACGCACACCTGCACACTTGCTAGCCTGTTCCACTCTTCGTTTTCCGAATGCCAGGAAGGATTCTTGCCTTGCTTCTGAAGCAAGTGACTCGGAAGACATGTGCTACCAAGCAAGCATCCTCGCGATTGAGAAACGGCCTGTGTTTCTAACCAACCCAGGAAGCTAAAGTTAGCTTAATTAGCGAGCTAGCTACAGCTAATGAAACCTCTTATTACAGCCACTATGATTAACAGGAAGTTTCTAAATCTCGAGGATACTGGCTTCCAAGCCAATATTTCAAGGATGCTACGTCATCGAGTGCCGCCGAAGGACTGTTCCAATGTCCAGCATACTTAGAATTCTACCGAGGCCGGCGTACTTCATAGCGAGAAATTTCGAGGCTGCACATGTGTAGACTCCGCGGTCTTAAAATCCCCACAATGCTTTGCGCACGGACCAATTTCCAAATCTTTGGCGGAAATCGCACTCCATTTAAGGTGGGGCCTCGCATATTACGCACACTTGTTAGCCTGTTCTACAATTCTTCGTTTTCCGAGGCTAGGAAGGATTCTTGCCTCGCTTCTGAAGCAAGTGACTCGGAGGTACATGTGCTACCAAGCAAGCGTCCTCGACATTGAGAAACACCCACTGTTTCTAACCAACCCAGGAAGATAACGTTAGCTTAATTAGACAGCTAGCTACAGCTAATAAACCCTGTTATTGCAGCTGCAAAAATGTATAGTTTCAGCTAAAATTGGTAAACCTCCTTTTGTCTAACCTCTATGTTAAACTAAGTAACCATTGTTTAAGAAGTCCACTTAAGACAGCATTATTAAACCACTCATGACGTTATTGTTAGCTTAATTGGTTAGCTTAATTAGCTAGCTAATAAAACCTTTTATTTTAGCCGCTAAAATTGGTAAGCCTGCTTTATAACTCACATTTCTAATCTTGAACTGCATACATGTATGTGCTATTCAAATATGTGAGATTGACAGTCATAGCAACAATAATTGGATGCATAAAAAAATATTTTCTATCTTAGATGTTTATTTCCAACACATGCAAAAGGCACATGGTCACTTTCCTCTCTGCAGCTTCCTTTAAAATCACACTTCTCTGTTGATACTATTCCCACTGACTGATCCACCAACCACGCAACACTTATTTCCATGATCACGGTGAACATGCTTTAGCTAATGGGACCGCTCACTCCTCTTGAATCTGCCCACTCGGCACATTGCAATCCGCCTGATTGAACATGGCATGCTGAGAATCTGCTGAAACAATATATGCATGGAGAGAGATCTATATATGGTCATTGTCACCCTCTTATTAAATCATAATATGATAATTAAACTTCCTTAGGCAGCCATTAAACCCCACTTTTAATATTTGAACGTTTTATTAAAGTGAATTAATCTAATTCAAAGAGTGTAAAATGATCAAACCTTTGAGGGCAATGTTCTGCTCTTTTCAGAACATTGTGTTATTTTTTGACATTTCCTGCAGAGAATGTATTTGAAGTCTCCTGCTTGTTATATTTGCTGGCAGTGAGAACATGTTGCTAAGTGCCTCAGCCCAGGAGGACGTTAGAAGTGGGCTGATGGAGAGGAGTTGGCGTTGACCAGCTGCGGCTAAATAAAAACCCAAGGCATGTGTAGACAAAGGTGCTAAATACACACCGACTTGGAGTTTGCCAGCAGTCGAATATTCCCAAAAAGCTCTGCATGAAATCTGGATCACTGATAATCAGGGTTCTATAGATAGATATATACGTTATTAAGATAAGATAGACCTTTTATTAAATGGGACATTCAGTAGTTTAACAGCAACAGGGTAAGAATGAAAAACAGGACAGCACAGATTAACACAATTAAGGATAAAATAACTATAAAATAAGAAATTAATTCAAATGAACATATATACATATTGAAAACTGTATTTTATGTCCAGTATTAATCCCTAATTGGGAAATGATTTTGTTACAGGACCAGTGTGTTCAACATTAAAATACAAATACTTAAAAAGTGGAATAGAGCTAACAGTTAAAAATAAAATAAGGGTTATGACATTTATTCCGTTAAAATTACTTGATACTCAAACAAAAATATAAGTATGATTACTTTTCGTTGCTTTCGGATTACCTTAATATCATAGCAATGCAAAAAAATACGTGTTTTATGTAAGACAACGGAACAATGCAACCTTAGAAATATAGTATTTTTGTTTTATATATATTAGATAAAAGAAGAATGAAAGTAGCCTAAATGAAAACCATATTTGGGCAGTACGCGTTCCTATAATATATTGATCTGTATTTTAAAATGTACTGTAACAGTAGTTTTTATGTAACTGTAAAGGAGTACAGTTACCCTTATTTGTTTCCTGATTACATAATTACATGTAATCCCCAAGCCTGTATATAATCAATTAACATATGCACATATTACGAGTTGGTGTATGATGCTGAACTTAACACTGAATATCCTGATTACATACAAATCCCTGGTTTATATATTATATTTTCTGGTCTGCCATTCATCTATATCACTAATTGTTATTGGCTTCTTACCTGACAGATAATCAACATTTCTTACTGTATGTATTCAATGCAGTTTGAGTCTCTAATAAACACAGCAAGAACAGCAGAAGTTGAAGCTAACTGGTTATCAGCTGGACAACACACGCCTACCACTGCAGGCACTTCATCCATGCACAATTTGTTTAAAACTGGAAAAGCTACCACAGACATGTTCAGCATCGTGTGATTATCTCAGCTCTGGGTTTGCAGGCAGATCAAATGTTCCTTCTTCTAATAAAATAAAAACATGCTTAAGCCAAGAGTGAAATGGCATCATGTTGTTGGACCTTACTCCAAATAATGACTGATATTAATACAGTTTGCAAAGTAGAAACACAGGCACCACATTCACAGAAAACCATAGCAACAAGCTGCACAGAATATTGCATCTCGGGAACACACAAGTCATGTTTTCACTGTGCGTAATGGGGTTTTAGGGCCATCTAGCTTGCTCAGAGTCTGCCAAGCATCTCCTGAATATGAATGCTGTGCAACAATAGCATGCAAAACAAACCCCCCCCCCCCCCCAGAGACTTGTTGTTGTGGTGCTAACATCTGGGCTCGATTGCATGCTCCTGTTTCACTCGCAGAGGTTGGGTCAACGCGGTTCTTTCCTTAGGCGGCTCTAAATCGTTGTTAGGGAACTTTGAAATCCCGACGCTCACTGCGTTCACGTTGTTCTGATCATCAGGCGGGGTAATCAAGCTCATATTGTTGCCGTGCAATAGATCTCATTCATATTGTAATGTTTCTTCAAGGGAATTCAGACCAGAAGCTCTCTCTGTGATAAAACGCTGCCGACATGCACATCAAAGTGGCGCGTGCAAACATCCTTAAAGCTGATGGAGGTGGAGGGCACCAGTGTGGACTAAATAACAGAAAGACTGATAATACTAACGCTGTTCCTCACCAAACACACACTTCCACATATCATCCAAGAGAAGTGCCTTCACTCAGGCGTACTGTTGTTTTTGTGAACATTGCCCGTCTCTCTATTTCAACCCTGATCAAAACAAATTATGTGTGCACAAGTCCTAACATATTCTCCTTACGCTTCGCCGGCGCTTCTACATTACCGTATAATGTGTTAGTACTTCTGATTAAAGGGAGATTGCTTTTCCTTTGCATAGCGTTGAAGTCTTTATCAACATTTAATTGCCAAAGAAACCGTTTTTAAGCTTTTGAATGGAGTGTTATTAATCAATATAACTGGTGTCTTATAGTATCAATCATTTGACAAATTGTTGAGACTCTATGAACAACACACTCTCACTCCATAATTGTCCAAGAGCGACGTTTGGTCAGTGTCCGTGGCGTGCAGTTGTGACGCTCCTAGGCTCCTTCAGCTTCATAAAGGGACGTAAATAGCTTTCAACTGATTGCAATGTATTCCCATCTGTGGCGGGATTTGACGCTCATGGAAGCACGGCATTCGTTTGTGTCGGCTGCCCTTAAAGGCAATGTGAGCGTCCATTCTCATTGGATAACGGAGAATTGTACACCCGGAAGTAAGTATTCCTCTTACTGTCAATTGATTTTACAGTGATATCTGCACTACTCATCGACTAAAAAACACCAGATTATCCTTGTTAATTACACAACATTGATTGGTTTAAATTGTGTGCAATGCTTTTGTATTTTTCCCCTTCGATTCTGAGAAACAACTATTTTGCCGGAGTAAAGGATGGCAGAAGACACTACACTAGCCAGAATCCCCAGTTTATTAGTTTAACAAAATCCGCATCTAAAGATACGTTATTTTCCCCTGTGCAATTCCAGTCTCACATCTCACAGCACATTCATTAACAAATTACCGGAAACAGACCGAAAACATTTAAAAAAATGTAAATACTTTATTCCGAGTGTGCTTGCTTTTCTCTTTGGAGGTCATCACATAACGGCATTGTAATACACGGTTCGGCTGCATTAAATATTACATATCTGCCGTAGTTCTCTATTTATAGAGCCCTGCTGAGAAGACTTCTAGACAAACATGAGGAACTGCCGCCAACACTGGAAACGTGACGTGGATCATAAATATATCAGTAATTAAACAACATCTTACATTTCTTTTCACACAATACATCTCCTTGCAGTATCAACACTAATTCGGCGGACTTTTATATTTGATCTAATTGAGACTGGAATTGCACAGGGGAAAATAACGTATCTTTAGATGCGGATTTTGTTAAACTAATATGTTTGCACTGTGGACCAACACTACACTGTAAAAAAAAAACTCGTAAAAAAACAGTCAAAGTACAAAAACCCTTAAAGGGCCCATTGCATGGTCCTTTCTACTGATCATAATACCATTGTTGAGGGATATTACAATAGAAAAATACTGTGCAATTTTCCAAACTCAGATTGGTTTCTCATACATTATTTCTGTATAGTATGAGTTTTCACTCCCTGTGCTAAACGGCTCGATGGAGTTCCTGCCCCCACCCTCCTGTGCGTCCAGTGTGCTCCGATTGGTCAGCTCTGCCACTCTGTTCTGATTAGTCAACCACCAGAGAGGCTCTGCCCCTGTTGACATCTGCCGTAAAGTGGTTTAGCGGGTACTTAGCAACATAGCAATACTAGATTTGAGAATCGATAGATAGAGTTATATAGATAAATAGATAGCTTACATATAGCATATAATGGCGTATGGAGCATACAATTTCGAACCTCCGTTCGATCCTAGAATAGACCTAATCGCGAGTCTTGCCTCGCCGTTCACTAGAGCAGACCAAACAGTGTCATTGTGGTACGATTGTATCTAGTATATGTCTTACATTTCAGATGTCATCAGATGTACCTACAACTGTTGTTATTTAGGTGCCGTTGTGGAAACTGCGCTTTGATGCCAAGTGACGGAGAAAACGTGTGCTGCAATAGCATAAGAAAGGTAGCCTAGCTTAGTTACATTATGTCGGCAGCTAGCTGAAAACACCAACAGTAGCACACATATACCAAGATATACAGCATACATATTTTTCAAGTCAATAGACTATATGCACTTTTATTACTTCCTTAGTAATTGAATGTTTATTTTGTAAACCTTTCCCATAGTTGGTTTAATTGCTAAACGTGTTTTGTAACACATCTTACCTTCATAGGTTGTAACACGCATGCTGCAAGTTCCAGAACCCATTAAATGCATGGTTGACCACCCAGGACTAGAGCCTAACTGCTTGAACCCATACACCCTGCAGAATCTCCACAATATTTATAAATACAGTTTCGGACCTTTGACAAATACAACGGAAGAAGAGTAAGTTATTGTTACCTGTAATAAACTACTACCGTTTGATGAAAAATCAAATCATGGTTTGCTATATATGAATGATATGTTATAGGAGCAAATAATTCAGGAAAGAAAGGCTACTAAGTATTTCCATCAAACTTTATTTTTACAAATGTACAAAATGTGTGAATGTATATTTATACACTGTACATCATCCATTCCTCTCCTGATAGGCGTTTTCGATATCTTGCGTATCGCAGCTTTGTAAGCTGGTGCTGGGGATATTTAGGGCGAGGTATCAGAGTGGTGATTCCGTCGTGTGTTGTGCTCCGGATCCGCCAGGAGTTTCCAGATCTGGCTGGACAATATGTAGGATTTCGACCTCCTTTGGGGGGAAACGGGAGAAACGGCTGACAATCATTTCCTCCTTGGGGGGCCTGTCAAATTGAGTTGACAGGTCCTCTGGGACGTGGATTCGTTTCAGCTCGTCCACAAAGGGTGTAGGGTCCAGAAAGACTTTGTGAAACACAAGCCTCGTCAGCTCATCCACATAGACTGAAAAAGAAAGCATTGTATAAATAATTTGTTATTGTTATTCACTTTTTGTAACTCTGGCGAGTGTTATTGAGCCTTGAGTAAAATGACAAAGACATTAGGTAAATCACCAGCACATTAGAACATTACAACAATAATTTGCCATAACAACAATGTTATATTTACATTCTATATTGTTGATCTTATGAAAGAAGTGAAATATTGAACTTACCACCTTTTAGGTAAGGTTTATTTGCATCGCTTGCGGCTCCTACAGGATGTGTGCACTTGGGGAACAGGGGGTCATCATGCACGTGAACGTTTTGTAGGTGGTTGACCAGTGACGTCCACCTTGCCACCTTCTCCGGCCCCGAGGTTGTGCTCGTCGCACTCCAGTAGACATGGTTTTTTATGCTGCGCAGCCACCTCTTCAACTTCGTGTCACAGTCCTTGTTCTGTGTAAGATTCAGAAGTTTCTTGGACAAACCTGATTAAAAAAAAGCACATGCACAAGTTAATATTCAAGCCATAGTGTGGAAATGACGTGCTGTGATGGACAACATTCAAGGGTGTGGTGGAAATTCCACACTTCATATATCAACCATAACATACATATGATAATTGCCTGTCAGTGCGACACCCTTCTGTCTGAAAACATTTCATAGCCAGGAAACCTCCATACATATTCATATCACTGTAAATTCCCATTCTAAAGAGTACTCACATTATCCTAGGATTAGTGATACGATACGTCGCATTCTTCTACAGTATCATCAGGGTGGTAACTCAAACCCAGTCTCCTCAAATTCTGTCGACGTCTCTGCTTGTTCCTCCTCCAACTCCAGTCGAGGTCTCTTGCGAGGGTCCCAATCCTGGGCCCTTTATTGGTGTAGAGGACAAGGGGATTTCTGTGTAGGTGGAAGTTTTAGTGCCAACACTTTTGAAAGACACCATGGCCTGGATGCCTGTTAATAAAAAGGGAAAAGTGCATAAATACTATGTACATTAGATAAGACACTAATACATTGTAAAAGGCCAACAACTTGTGTACATCTGACAGATTAATTCATGAAAAATGTACAAACTACAAACGGCACTGTATTTCTTGTAGTCAACATAACAGTATTTCTGTGATATACAATAATATCAAATAAGGTTTTATTTATAGAGCACATTTTAAAAACGATTTTTGGTCGAGCCCAAGTGCTGTACATGTAATAAAAGCACAATTAAGGTAATGTATCTGTGATTTGTCAGTGTTATAGTCTACCTTTGCTTCTCACCTGTGCCGATTTCAGTGTTCCCCGGGCCAACTGTGTAGCAACAGAAATGGCGGACACTTTACATTCCACTGTCTGTGTTCCCACAGACCGTGTCTCAACCCTCTGAGTTCCCACAC
This sequence comes from Gymnodraco acuticeps, assembly GCF_902827175.1. Taxonomy (NCBI): domain Eukaryota; kingdom Metazoa; phylum Chordata; class Actinopteri; order Perciformes; family Bathydraconidae; genus Gymnodraco; species Gymnodraco acuticeps. The sequence goes on from NW_022991025.1 coordinate 148,433, forward strand.
AAACAGTCTGTGGACGGTCTGTTTGACATCCGACTGTACTGGAGCGGTGGGTATTGTGTTCCTGCTGTGATGTACTCTAAGAAAGATACACATAGTATTCATACAATTAATTTTGTATCCGAGGAAAACAGTCAATTTCTTAAAAGCAACACTTTTACAATTACAATGTTCTACAGATAGTCTGCTACCTTTTCCCATGTAGCGTAATATTTCAGACTCTTTGTAGCTCAGTAGCATAGCTGCTAGGACCGCCAACTTCAATGTAATTATGTTTGGCGACTGACCGTACGTTAAATCAGCCAGAGTATACTGTCTATGAGTATTTCGTGTGTGTTTGCAGACGAAATTCTCCAGCTATGATTATCTATCAGTAATCAACACAGTTAGCTTGCCAGCTAATATGCTAACCTAATATGCAGTTTAACAGCTAGTCTAGGCTTAGCAAGAACATCTTACAATTGCAATATTATACAGTTAGTCTGCTACGTTTGGTCATTCATTGTAGCTGGCATGAAAACAATGTTTTTCATAACATCTCTAGGTTAGAGCTTCTAGCTTAGCTTATTAATGGTAGCTCGGTAGAATACACGAACGGCAACTGTAATTACTGACCGTACGGTTAAATCACCCGGAGTATACTGTCTATGAGTATTTCGTGTGTATTTGCAGACATTCTCCTGCTATGAGATACATGTAAGGCCATGTGCTAACATCGGTGTTGAGGTCTGGGAATGCTCGTTAGCCCTCGTGTTTACCTCGGTAGCATAGCATTAGCATAGCATTTACACAGTCGTGGTAGATACATTGTTTGTTTTAAACAGAATAAATACACAAACCACAATGAATACTTACAGGTTGTGTACCTGAATCTCCCGCTGGTCCAAACAAAGTAGGAACAGCATCGTCCTCCAATATCAGCTTTGCAAGTCCGAAACGAAACATTCTTAAGTTTTTAAAGCTTTGGTCCGTGAAATGCCGCGCACACACAACAGTACCGGCTGGTAAATCTGCTGGAACAGTGTTAAAAAGGAATGTCAACCACTGACTTCGTCGTGGTTCTGCCTTCGGTACTGCAAACATTGTGGATTTCTCCACACAAGACAGGCAACAGACCCTCCGCGACATGACTGGATAGAGCTTTGAAAAGATGCAGGTTTTACGACACTTAATATGGTCGGCTGGCAGAGGAAGTGACGTCACGCGGTGCAGTGACGTCACGCGGTGCAGCTATGTCACGCGGGGCAGGAAGTAAACAATGGAAACTGAGAAATCTCCAACGAGGCTTTTGGGGGAGGTCTTTTCTGTGTTAGAGTTTTACTCCCTACAGGGTGTACTTTGAGGGGTTTTGACTTTGCAGACTGTTTACATGCATGGACACCTTCATAACACACAAGGAGACGGGTAATAACCGGAAAAGCAAGCAATGGGCCCTTTAAATTAAAGTAAAAATACTTTAACTGAAATAAAGTGAATAAGGCATTAATTTACGGGAATTGTCCTTACAGATTTTACAGGATAACACTGTAATTTTACAGATTTATCCTCTCTTTTTACAGTCAATAACATTTAATAAAAGTACAGCACTAAAACTTCTAAGGGCAAAAAACCCGTAAAAAAACGGTCAAATGACTGGCAGCAGCGGCTGCCAAACAAAAACCATAAAATTAAAGTAAAAATACATTAACTGAAATAAAGTGCAAAAGCAATTAGTATACAGAAATTGTCCTTAAACATTTTAGAGGAAACTTTCCTCTCTTTTCAAAATTCGTTGTCTTAAAATGTTACATTAAAATACCTTAAATACAGTTCTGATGAGAAAAACAGTTTACATTTTTTTTTTTGATTTGTCAAACACCAACATAAATACAGAACCTAAAGTTCTAGCTAGAATACTGTTATCTTACAGCTTTTTTCTAACATTTTCCAATCAAACAGGTTCAACAAAATGACATCACAAAATGTTCTGTTGGAAACAATTACTCTGAAAACTTAAAATCTTTGTAGAATTATAGTACAACTAATGAATACAGCATTTCATATTTAAACATACTTATAAACAGTAGAAACAAAAAGTAAGTTGAATTTTTTAAGATGACTTTGAAACATTCTCAACTGAAAATAACAGAAATTGCAAAATGGCGACATATGTTCACATTGTCCATTTGAAGGAGCAGTGTGCAGGATTTAGTACGTCTAACATTGGGGATGTAGGTTCCAACCAATGGATAGCTTGTTCACTCACCCTCCTATCCCAAGTCTGTAGGATAATGAATATTGGCTGCAAAAAACTTGAGGCCCAATCATGTTTCCTCGGTCCATTCTGCGCTGCTGTAGACGTGGCAGTGCAACCTAGAGGACAAACAGGTCAGAATCAGAAACGGGTTTATTGCCAGGTAGGTTCACACGTACGAGGAATTTCACTAGGTGTCGGGTGCATACATACAAATATTTTTTTTTTAAAAAGTACACAGATAGCGAACTATATTAAGAACACTGTAATAAAAATATAGTAAGATAGAAATAAAATAAAGCAGTAACTTACATCGAAATAGAATGCAATAAATTATAGAATATAAAATATGTGCAGTAAACAATATTTAAACATTGCATTATTTACCATCCTGTGATCTGCATTATGTAATGCATAGAGTCTGCGTTGTGGCTGAGGTAAAGTGTCAGTGGGGGGGGGGGGGGCCTTGTTGAGGTGGCGAGAGGTTTTGGTCCTGATGGAGAGAAGTTCTGGTCCTGATGGAGAGAGGTTCTGGTCCTGATGGAGAGAGGTGTTGGTCCTGATGGAGAGAGGTGTTGGTCCTGATGGAGAGAGGTTCTGGTCCTGATGGAGAGAAGTGTTGGTCCTGATGGAGAGAGGTGTTGGTCCTGATGGAGAGAGGTGTTGGTCCTGATGGAGAGAGGTGTTGGTCCTGATGGAGAGAGGTGTTGGTCCTGATGGAGAGAGGTGTTGGTCCTGATGGAGAGAGGTTCTGGTCCTGATGGAAAGAGGTGTTGGTCCTGATGGAGAGAGGTGTTGGTCCTGATGGAAAGAGGTGTTGGTCCTGATGGAGAGAGGTGTTGGTCCTGATGGAGAGAGGTTCTTGTCCTGATGGAAAGAGGTGTTGGTCCTGATGGAGAGAGGTGTTGGTCCTGATGGAGAGAGGTTCTGGTCCTGATGGAGAGAGGTGTTGGTCCTGATGGACCGCAGCCTCCAGCCAGAGGGTTGTGTTGAAGGCAGAGCTGAAGTCCACAAACAGGATCCTGGCGTAGGTTCCTGCTGTGTCCAGGTGCTGGAGGAGGAAGTGAAGTGATAACTACTAGTAAACCATAATGATGGATGTTATAATCAGCAGCTTTCCACACAAAGCCATCACATCTTCTCTTCCATAGTCCTCACTGTCCACTGGTGCTCTGTCAAAAGAGTGAACATCACAGCTGTCACGTTAACCCTTTGTTACAAAACATACAACCAACACATGTCAAAAGTTACCCGAATTAGTTTTAAATTGTAAATATCTTTGCAATAAATTACTTGAACCATTCAGGATTCCAGGTATTCCTCAATTAACCTGTTTTGGATCAACACCAATTCTAAATTTTATTTTTACCTTTCTTACTTTTTGAATAAAAATCATGTTTGTATCACTACACTTCTAAGGCACAACATGGGTCAAACATTACCTGTATTCTTTTGCTATGTTATTTCATGCATGGCTGAGTGTTTCTTTACTATACATTTTTAAAAATAGTTAATTGTAGCAGTGATTTGGACCAAGCATGTATGATGTAGTAATACAAAAAGTAATTTAAGTTCACAGTGTGACATTAGCTAGTCATGTTAGCGTGTAATATATAGAGCAGAGCTAACTAGCAAATTAGCCGAACGTTAGCGGTTAGCTGTTTATGCTATGCTAGCTGTTGGCTACTGAACATTAACAAACTAGATTCCGCTGTAAGAAAGCTGTGAAACTTTACATTAAACTTGGCGACAACACTGTGACACCCCACTGCATGTTTATGTGTAATTCTCCCGTGTTGGAAACGAGAGGGTGGGGGGGGGGGGGGGGGGCAGCACTGCAATAAGCTGTAAACTAACGTTAGCAGCCGCATGTTAAGCCGGGTTTCCCGGGCGCAACATCTTGCAAGAAACAGCATCTCAGGGCTTCTTAACATTTAACAACCTATTAATTATGCATACCAACTTAACGGGAAGAAACTCAGCTAACTGGAAGAAGAAACGTAACCTTAAACAAAAAATAAAACATTCACAAACTAAGTAAGGATTATTTAAATACATGTTTAACTCCATTACAGTTGCAGGTCTCACCAGATCTCAAGTCTTCTGTTCTTTGTTGACGTCCCGATGCTCATATTTAACGTGTAGATGTAAAACGATCCCGATATTAATCCATAAACTCCTGTAGCAGACATAAAGAGGAGGAGACCCGCTCAAACTGACTTGGATGTTTGAACGACAGGCGCGGACAGTTCTCATTGGCAGGTTTCTTCGATGACGTTTATATTAACCAATCAGGAGTGTTGTGGACTCATTCCAAACATGCCTGACTTGTCTGCCGTGTTTTGGCTGAATTCTATTTCAAGTGCCGTAGCTCTGGCTGTCGGCCAGAATCCGAAAACCATACATTATACTGTAAAACTAAGGTTTATTACTGTAAATTGACCAATGGAAAAAAAACACAGCAACATAAATAAACAAGGATAACTGTGACTTATTGTTGAGTAAATAACAGTGTGTGTTTTAAACCTTGGTCCTCCCTACAGAGATTTCTCCACTTTCTATGATTTACATTTTTTTTAATGATATTGTCAACTGTAGATGTTTACAATATAGTAAGTTAGGAATTTCATGAAAACATATTTATTTACTTTTGTTTCAACATTGGATATTTTGTGTTTGTGGTGGATTCAATCGAATATTGAGAAAATGATTTATGTAAAAATGATTTACTTACATTTTACGTTTTTTTATTTTACGCTTTTTTTACCGTTTTATATTTACCTTAAAATTACAAAGAAAATCTTAAAGTCTTATAATAGTAATACACTTTTATATTACGTGTTACATATTTAAATACAGATAAAAACATTTTATTTTACGTACATCTGCATGTATTTTCTGAAAGTGCAAAAATACTGTAAATATTATATAGTAAATTTACTGTAAAGAAAAAGGAAATAAACGTTATTTGTTGTTATTGTCAAAATACTTAAAATAATGTTTTGGGTTGTTAATTTATAGTTAATATCTGTCATTTTACAGGATTTTGCAAGTTATTTAAAAAAACATGATAATTACTATAAAAATGTAGTTATTTCCTGTAAAATTACGATCTTTTTTTAAAGTGTATACATTGACGGGGAAGGGGGTAGCAATAAAGATAACACCATTAAACAGTTACACAACAGAAATAATATCGATAGCAGCGTCCCTAGCAACCACCTTGGTAACAATGAAAACGTTCTATGGACGCAATTTCCTGAAGTAATCAGGTTCAGGTTATTTATTTGTACCCGTAGGTAGATTCTGTTTGCAGAGAAAAAGAAAAAGACAAGGGTTCCATCCTGACACTAAAAACAAACACAAATAACAGACACATCTCTAATAAAGGACTAGTAAAAGTACAAGTATACCCTGCTCAACCAAATCTCCAAATATTTAAAAAACATTTTAAGAAGGAAAACACTAGTACAAACATGGACATTCAAAATTCACAATTAAATAAATAAATAAAAATAGGCATCTGTGTGACGCTCCTATGATGTGTTAATTTGTGCAATAGCTGCTGGGATAAAACTGTTTTTATACTGCTTCGTTCTACTCCTTGGGACAAGTAACCTCCGGCCCGAAGGAAGAAGCTTGAATTCTGAGTGCAGAGGGTGGGAGTCATCGTCTAATATGGAGCTGGATTTCCGCTGTAACTGCCTGAGGTACAGCGTCTCCAGGTTTAGATGTGGCTCACCAATCAGTCTGCTGGACCACTTTATGATCTGACTCAGAGAGTTTCTGCTCTTTAAAGTCAGATTACCAAACCATGACATTAGTGAAAAAGACAGAATTGACTCGATAAAAGCACGATAAAACATCATCATGGTGATCTTCGTAATAACTAGCAAACTAAAGATCATGCACATCCAATGCACACATAATCTGAAATAACAACTCATATTTCTCGCATCAAATTACATCAAAACGCATTTTAATGGCCAAACTAACTTTAAAATATGCATTTTACACCGAGAATAAAACTAAGTTCGGCCCTGTTTTTTTTTTTCTGCAGGGAGAAATTTGAAGATCACGTGACATAGACGGCAGCCATTGGAATGAATGGTGAAAAAAAACGTCAAATCCCGCCTCAGATGGGAATACATTGAAATCAGTTGAAAGCTATTTGCGGAAGCTGAAGGAGCCGAGGAGCGTCACAACTGCACGCCACGGGACCCTGACCAAACGTAGCTCCTGGACGATTATGGAGTGAGTGTGTTGCTATGAACCATAAACTCTAGAGCAGCGGTTCCCAACCTGTGGGCCCCCTAGTGGTCCGTGAAGGCATTGCAAGTGGGCCGCCAACATTTTTTTAAATGTTAGATTTTATTTTGTACAGGCTAAAGACACAAACATGGACATAACAATAACATATAGGAGATGACATTCCCATCACAGACAAAAACTGAAATAAAGAGACAGTCAGTAGGATCACTTCAACATTTCACAAACAAAAATAGGTTGACAACCAAAAACCACCCAAAACACTAAATGGCATATGTATTGTTCCTTTAATCCCACTCTTCGTTAGAGCTAATTATTTCCCATTTCAAGGCGTGTTCAGCCACCAGTGTTTCCCATACATTGATTTATTTGTGGGATTTCTGTGATAAACACTGGGTTTATTTCCTTATTTAGAAGCAAATCAATATTTTTTGTTGCACTTTGATTTATAGGCAGTAGATAGAGTGCTGGACTTGGAATCAGAGGGTACCAAGTCCGAGTCCCACTGCAGTCAGCATGTCGTTGTGTCCCTGAGACACTTCACCCCAAAGTGCTCCTGTGGGGATTGTCCACAGTACTGAATGTATGTAAGTGGCTTTGGATAAAAGCGTATAACAAATGACATGTAATGTAATGTACTGTATGCCTTATTCAGTAACGGCGCGCTACTTTGACATTAGACACATCATGAAAACTCCAAATTCAAGTATCTGCACCAAAGATCACGTGATGCTGGAACCTGAGATCTGGATGAAAGGGACAATATATTATTCATAGGACTTAATTAAAAGAAACATGGATAATTATAATCAGTAAGATCTAGAATAATGAAACGTCACCAAACAAAGTAATAATGGAGTCAGACTTTAGGAACTGAGTCGTACCGTCTTTATGTCGGAGCTCTCCTGTGTTTCTTATTTTTTTTATCCAATTCTTTTGTGTGTTTTAATGTATTTACAAACATTTCTGACTCGCTTTTTGTTGTAATTGTTGTTTGGTTATTAAACAGCATGCATTTGTAAACACCTAACCTTGAAAATGTTTATTTCCTTGGTTTTAATTGAACAGAGAGGCTCTGCATGTAATATAATGTAATATGTATGTAACACATTTTAATTACACGTTTTAGGTTTCATGGCTTTGTCTGGAATCCCTGAGCCATGGTGAAACCTCAATAAATAAAGTTCACACGGTACGACCTCTCACCTTTCTGTGTGTCTTCACTTCCTGTCACCTGAGAGGAGAGAGAGAGAGAGAGTGATAATGATGATAAGAGAAACAGCCAGAATGATGAAGAGAGAAACAAGAGTGTTGTTTTCCTCTGAGCTCATGCTCCATGAAAGAGTTTAGTATCTGGATGAATGGAGGACATGGTTTCAGTACTCACAGGTCTTCTGGATCGTGGCTCTGAACGGCTCTTCATCATATCTGATCCTGTAGAGATGAACACAATCCAACAGTTTGAGATCCAGTTTAAATAAGTGTTGGTTCTTTGAGTCAGTTTCAGAGTCCTGATCTCATGCTCTACATTCCATCATATCTTCTCTGCAAACACTACGACTGCCTGCCACAGCTCTCAGCTGACAGGAAGTAACCAGTCATTGGTCAAGGAACTAAAAACATCCCATAAGAACAGACCACCTTTCCCACTCTTCTGTAAACCCCCATATGTCTGTTAGAGAGTTGATACTAAAGTGTGGCTTTGCAGGTTCAGCTGTTCTTCTATAGCTGATGGAAGAATGGAAGAGCCTGCAGTCAGTGGGTAACATCACTGATCTGTTTCCCCAGTGAGAGAAACACCTCCCTGAGTTTCATACAATGCTGCTGAACCAGCAGAGACCCCTCACTGACCTGAGGGTCTCCAGTCTGCAGTCTGGACTCTCCAAAAGATCTCTCAGCAGCTTCACATCTGAATCCTGCAGATAGTTGTATCTCAGGTCCAGATCTCTCAGATGGATGTTCGACTTCAGAGCTGAGGCCAGAGCAGAATAGCTGATCTCTGACAACCTGCAGCCCCTCAGTCTGAATACAGAAAACATGATGAGGATAAAACTCAGTTTATAATCAGATGTTACTCAACATTTAAATGAATGGGAACAAAAACATGTCTTCTTCAGAAAGTAAACTTTATTAAAGTCAAACTAATATCACTTCAGATGAACTTTATTCAGACGCTATCGTTTACTGAATATTAAAAACATAGATTTACTTTTTACAACTAACATCTATTACAGTTCCTTCAAGAGTCAGACAACATTTCAGTCTGCAGTTCTTACTTTAGTAGCTACAAATGAAAGTATGAATAAAACAACATTTTCAACTGAATGGATGTTAGTTAATGACGTAGAAGAATCAGGATGAATATCTGATGAAACCTGAGATCTCCAGCAGGAACAGAGAGTCAGTAAACTGACCTGAGAGTCTGCAGTCTGCAGTCTGGACTCTCCAGAAGATCTCTCAGCAGCTCCACTCCTGAATCCTTCATCTCTCTGTTCCCACTCAGGTCCAGATCTCTCAGATGGAGGTTGGACTTCAGAGCTGAGATCAGAGCAGAACAGCTGATCTCTGACAAACTGCAGCCACTCAGTCTGAATAAAGAAAACATGATGAGGAAAAAATCAGTCTTTAATCCAATGAGATGTTCAGGTCTGAAATGTGCAGCTCATCATTACTGCGTCCTAATCAATGAACTTCTCCCTGAATATCAGAGACCGGATCATCTTTATATCAGCCTTCTGTTCACATCCAAATGATTGGGAACATAAACATTTCTATGTCAGAAAGTAAACTTTATGTAAAACTCATATTAGTTCAGAGGAGCGTCTTTATTCAGACCAGTTACTAAAGAAAACATACGTTTACTTTAACAACTAACAGGAAGAATAATAGATTCTTTAGGAAACAATCAACTGTTATGACTGCAGACTACATTTAGAGAAATACACATTTGAACAAAACAGCATTTCCAACTGAATGGATGTTAGTTAATGACGTAGAAGAATCAGGATGAATATCTGATGAAACCTGAGATCTCCAGCAGGAACAGAGAGTCAGTGAACTGACCTGAGAGTCTGCAGTCTGCAGTCTGGACCCTCCAGAAGATCTCTCAGCAGCTCCACTCCTGAATCCTTCAGAGCGTTGTTACTCAGGTCCAGATCTCTCAGATGGAGGTTGGACTTCAGAGCTGAGGCCAGAGCAGAACAGCTGATCTTTGACAAACTGCAACCACTCAGTCTGAATAAAGAAAACATGATGAGGATAAAATCAGTTTATAAATCAGATGTTTCTCAACATTTAAATGAATGGGAACAAAAACATGTCTTCTTCAGAAAGTAAACTTTGTTAAAGTCAAACTAATATCACTTCAGATGAACTTTATTCAGACGCTATCGTTTACTAAATATTAAAAACATAGATTTACTTTTTACAACTAACATCTATTACAGTTCCTTCAAGAGTCAGACGACATTTCAGTCTGCAGTTCTTACTTTAGTAGCTACAAATGAAAGTATGAATAAAACAGCATTTCCAACTGAATGGATGTTAGTTAATGACGTAGAAGAATCAGGATGAATATCTGATGAAACCTGAGATCTCCAGCAGGAACAGAGAGTCAGTGAACTGACCTGAGGGTCTGCAGTCTGCAGTCTGGACCCTCCAGAAGATCTCTCAGCAGCTTCCCTCCTGAATCCAGCAGATCGTTCTCACTCAGGTCCAGATCTCTCAGATGGAGGTTGGACTTCAGAGCTGAGATCAGAGCAGACCAGCTGATCTTTGACAACCTGCAGCCTCTCAGACTGAATAAAGAAAACATGATGTAAGTTTAGAAAACAAAGTTCCTGTTTGAAATAACTCCAGGTTTAATAATCTGATCAGAGTCAAACAGGGTTTTAATGTCAGAGCTGATGCAGAAACAATCCACTGATGATCTGGAACTCTAACTTTGATCAGATGTTCATCAACTCCTTCCTCTCCCTCACAGCTCCTCAGCACTGACAGCATCTCCACTGACTCCTGGAGCTCAGGGTGAGTCTGTGGAAGCTCAGACTCTCTCCCTCACACATTCACCTTCTCTCTGTTACTCTGATCAATATGCAGTCATTAGCAAAGAGGAACAAATAGTTTAAATGTATTTGTTCAAATTCAGAAAATCATAAACACAAGCAGATGAAGTTCAGTCAGTGAACTGACCTGAGAGCCTCCAGTCTGCAGTTTGGACTCTTCAGTCCAGAACTCAGCAGCTCCACTCCTGGATCCTTCAGAGCGTTCTCACTCAGGTCCAGATCTCTCAGGTGGGAGGGGTCAGACTTCAGAGCTGAGGCCACGACTTCACAGAGAGCCTCTCTGAGTTTACAGCCAGTGAGTCTATAATAACACATATATTAGAACATGTGTTAAAAAGAGGAAACATATTAACCTCAAGCATTTGATGAAAACATATTTGAAATGTTCTGATTGAGATTTGCTGTTAGTCCATTTTATATAATATATAATAATAGAGTGTAATGTGTTGTCAGTGTGATCTGATCACATGTCTGTCACTGACTGTTACTAAAGAAACAGAAATTAAATAAATCACTTGACAATATTAGAGATGTAAATATTTAAATGTTAATTCATACACTGAACAAAAATATAAACGCAACACTTTTGTTTTTGCTCCCATTTTTCATGAGATGAACTCAAAGATCTAAAACATTTTCTATTTACACAAAATAACCATTTCTCTCAAATATTGTTCACAAATCTGAAAAAATCTGTGATAGTGAGCACTTCTCCTTTGCCGAGATAATCCATCCCACCTCACAGGTGAGGCATATCAAGATGCTGATTAGACAGCATGATTATTGCACAGGTGTGCCTTAGGCTGGCCACAATAAAAGGCCACTCTGAAACGTGCAGTTTTGCTTTATTGGGGGGGTCTGGGGGGGTCCGAAAACCAGTCAGTATCGGGTGTGACCACCATTTGCCTCACGCAGTGCAACACATCTCCTTCGCATAGAGTTGATCAGGTTGTTGATTGTGGCCTGTGGAATGTTGGTCCACTCCTCTTCAATGGCTGTGCCAAGTTGCTGGATATTGGCAGGAACTGGAACACGCTGTCGTATACGCCGATACAGAGCATCTCAAACATGCTCAATGGGTGACATGTCCGGTGAGTATGCTGGCCATGCAAGAACTGGGATGTTTTCAGCCTCCAGGAATTGTGTACAGATCCTTGCAACATGGGGCCGTGCATTATCATGCTGCAACATGAGGTGATGGTCGTGGATGAATGGCACAACAATGGGCCTCAGGATCTCGTCACGGTATCTCTGTGCATTCACAATGCCATCAATAAAATGCACCTGTGTTCGTCGTCCATAACATACGCCTGCTCATACCATAACCCCACCACCACGGGCCACTCGATTCACAACATTGACATCAGAAAACCGCTCACCCACACGATGCCACACACGCTGTCTGCCATCTGCCCTGAACAGTGAAAACCGGGATTCATCCCTGAAGAGAACACTTCTCCAACGTGCCAGACGCCATCGAATGTGAGCATTTGCCCACTCAAGTCGGTTACGACGACGAACCGGAGTCAGGTCGAGACCCCGATTAGGACGACGAGCATGCAGATGAGCTTCCCTGAGACGGTTTCTGACAGCTTGTGCAGAAATTCTTTGGTTATGCAAACCGATTGTTGCAGCAGCTGTCCGAGTGGCTGGTCTCAGACGATCTTGGAGGTGAACATGCTGGATGTGGAGGTCCTGGGCTGGTGTGGTTACACGTGGTCTGCGGTTGTGAGGCTGGTTGGATGTACTGCCAAATTCTCTGAAACGCCTTTGGAGGTGGCTTATGGTAGAGAAATGAACATTCAATTCACGGGCAACAGCTCTGGTGGACATTCCTGCTGTCAGCATGCCAATTGCATGCTCCCTCAAAACTTGCGACATCTGTGGCATTGTGCTGTGTGATAAAACTGAACATTTCAGAGTGGCCTTTTATTGTGGCCAGCCTAAGGCACACCTGTGCAATAATCATGCTGTCTAATCAGCATCTTGATATGCCACACCTGTGAGGTGGGAGGGATTATCTCGGCAAAGGAGAAGTGCTCACTATCACAGATTTTTTCATCTCATGAAAAATGGGAGCAAAAACAAAAGTGTTGCATTTATATTTTTGTTCAGTGTATTTAGATGTGAATGATGGATGTTTTGGCTTCTTTGAGCATCTGGAAATGTACTGCGCACACAAACACAGTTAACAAACCAATAAAGTTTCAATATTTTCTCACTATATGAGCATTAAGACATAACTCTGGTATTGGTGGGAGATTATATAGATCTTATTTTAAACTCTAATACATTGTGATAGATCGTGTGTTTAATGATAAAGAAACTAGAAAGTGATAATAACTGATAACTGTAAGTCCTGCTGTCTGGTGTGATCACATGCTGAGGAACCTCTAAAGTCCTTCATGTGTTTGACATGTCGCCTCTCAGTATTTAAACAGCAGAAATGTTATCGTGTTTATTTGAATAATTAAACTCCTGATCTGCATTAGTTTATAAAGTTAATCACATCTGGACTTACTTGGCCTTCCTGCAGTTCCTCACAGCTGGAATCAGTCTCTGTTTCCCCTCCTTTGATGTGTTGTACTGACTCAGGTCCAACTCATCCAGAACCTCCTCTGACATCTGCAGCATGTAGGCCAGAGCAGAGCAGTGGATCACAGAGAGTTCCTTTGATCTGTTCTCTGACTTCAGGAACTCTGTGATCTCCTGATGTACTGAGAGGTCCTTCATCTCTGTCAGACAGTGGAAGATGTTGATGCTCCTTTCAGGAGAGATTTTTGTTCTCTTCTCCCTCAGGTTGCTGATGGCTCTCTGGATGGTTTCTGGACGGTTGTCTGTGCGACCCAGCAGGCCTCCTAAGAGTCTCTGGTTGGACTCCAGAGAGAGGCCGTGGAGGAAGCGGACAAACAGGTCCAGGTGGCCATTTCTACTTCTGAGGGATTTCGCCATGGCTCCTTTTAGAAAGACATCCAGGGATGGGTACTCCTGATCTCTGCTGTTACTGTTCTTATAGGGCCAGTCTTTCTTCAGGAAGTCCTTCAGTACCTTTTTGTTCCTGTTGGTGTAACAGTGGAACATGTAGACTGCAGCCAGGAACTCCTGAATGCTCAGATGAACAAAGCAGTAGACTGTTTTCTGGAAGATCACACTCTCTCTTTTGAAGATCTCTGTGCAAACTCCTGAGTGCACCAAGGCCTCGGTGACACCAAGACCACAGCGCTGCAGGTCTTCTTGGTAGAACATGATGTGTCCTTTCTCCAGATGTTCAAACGCCAGCCTCCCCAGCTTCAGAAGAAGCTCCCTGTCAGCCTCCGTCAGCTGCTGTGGACTCGTCTCATGTCCCTCTTCATACTTCTGCTTCCTCCTCTTGGTCTGGACCAGCAGGAAGTGTGAGTACATGTCAGTGAGGGTCTGGGGCAGCTCTCCTCTCTGGTCTGTAGTCAACATGTGGTCCAAAACTGCAGCAGTGATCCAGCAGAAGACTGGGATCAGACACATGATGTGGAGGCTCCTGGAGCTCTTGATGTGAGAGATGATTCTGTCTTCATCACTCGATCTCCTCCTGAAGTACTCCTCCTTCTGGGCGTCAGTGAAGCCTCGTACTTCTGTCACCCTGTCCACACACTCAGGAGGGATCTGATTGGCCGCTGCAGGTCTGGAAGTTATCCAGACGAGAGCCGAGGGAAGCAGCTTCCCCCTGATGAGGTTTGTCAGCAGCACGTTGACTGAGGACTGCTGTGAGACATCAGACACAACCTCATTGTTTCTGAAGTCCAGAGAAAGTCTGCTTTCATCCAGGCCGTCAAAGATGAGCAGCACTTTGCAGACAGCCAGCTGCTCTGCTGTGACCTTCTGTAAGGTTGGATGGAAAACATGGAACAGCCTGAGAAGACTGTACTGCTCACCTTTGATCAGGTTCAGCTCCCTGAAGGAGAGCGGGATCACCAGACTGACATCTTGGTTCCCCAAACCCTCGGCCCAGTCCAGAGTGAACTTCTGCACTGAGAAGGTTTTTCCAACTCCAGCGACTCCGTTGGTCAGGACCGCTCTGATGAGAGTCTGCTGGTCAGGTAAGGCTTTAAAGATGTCCTGGCACTTGATTGGAGTGTCATGGAGGGGCTTCTTCTTGGAAGCTGTCTCCAGCTGCCTCACCTCATGTTGGGTATTAACCTCTTCACTCTGGCCTTGTGTGATGTAGAGCTCAGTGAAGATGCTGTTGAGGAGGGTTTCACTTTGATCAGTTCCTTCAGCCACACGTTCACATCTCCTCCTCAGACTGAGCCTATGTTCATCTAGAACCTCCTGCAGACCATGTTCTGCTGGAAGAGAAGCAAACAGGAGAGAATCAGGAACATGCTTTTGAGAATCTAACAATAAAAGTAATTCAATAAAAAGTTTAAATGTTTTATAAACATTTTAATGTCTTTGCTCTTCAACAGAATACCTAATAAAAAAAACAAATGAACCAGGAAGAGGAATAAGACGCTGCATGAGTTCGGCCTCTTACCTCGTACAGAGCTGGTCTGACTGGCTGTCTGCAGGCCAGCTCTGGTTCTGGATCTTTTTCCACACTGGGGACAGGAGGGGTCTCCTGATGGAGGTCTCTGCTCCCAGTATGAGCTGATGCACTGTCTGCAGAACCAGTGTCCACAGCTGGTAGAGACTGGATCCTTCAGGACGTCCTGACACAGAGCACAGCTGGACAGCGTCTCCTCCACAGGAACACCACTCTTCCTCTTCCCTCTGTGGAGAGGAACACATCCTTTATAGCACTTTACTTTAGGGGAGCTGATTCTCACCAAAGGTACAACAAGGGGGAACATTCTAGTTTGATATTTAAAAAAAGGTCAATATAACATACGCTTGTGATCAGGTAGATAGCTTACAATTCACATGATCATACCACCAGAGAGCCTCCTGTCTGGATTCATGACCCAGAGGAGCACATGTTCCCTGCATCTACACTCAGCTGTATTCACCTGGTGCTTTATAAACCCAACATAGAATCTGCTGTGAATTAATAGCAATAAACATCTGGAAAGGAAGCCTAAATAACAACAGAATGATACTGAAGTGTGAAAAGCCTGAGATAAAGCTTTGTCAGGTCTGTCTCCAACACAACGAGATCAGTTTGATTAAAGCTAGGCTAACATTAGCTGCTCCATCCTCACTCAGAGTGACTTCATGAAGTCATAAATACAGCAGTGTCTTATTGTTAGCGCCACAGACAGTCTCTGGTTTAAACAGGAACATTAATAACCCTGATTGAATATGAGCTGCTGTGGAGCTCTGCTCTCCTCTCTGATCCCCCTCAGACCGTCAGAGACCACAGGAGCACAATCTCAACTCTGACAGGTTTCTGTAACAGAGCGTGTTAGAAATTAAAATCAATGTTTTGATAGCATAATGTACCTTAAACATACCGTCAGTTTAAATGCTGTTTTATACTGAAGAACCAGAAGTTCCTGTGCACAACCAGTTGTTAAGCTTTTATTCTGAAAATCATTCATGACGACATCCGGGACTACCGCCCATTAGTATCATTAAAGTGGCTATTGACGCCGTTAACATGTATTACATATAAAGTTATGAAATAGATAAGGAGGAGAAAAGGCATGTGGAAGTAAGCAATGAATGTAAAATGTCAAAATCCTTTGTTTAACGCGATATCGGACACGAACGAGGGGGAAGTCTCCTACGTCACCACAGCTCCCAGAGAGGAGGAGCGAACAGCCAGCAAGCGGGAAGGACGAATGCTTGTAAGCTCTCTTCTGCACGGCCAGCACCTGGGAGAGGAAGCTGCAGTCTTTCTCTCCTGACTGAACAATATCCTGTTTGTGACTTTACCACGCTTTTTATTAATTAAAGTACCAATTTTGAAACAATCTCAGAGACTCCATTTAGTCTCCTTTTTAAGCTTCTCTTTCCTGGACGCGAGAATAACCAACACAGTTAACAAGCGTCACTAACTTTAAGCTCAAGATGAAATGTGTAACGCTGCACGAATACGCAGGTGATATGAATTTAACATCTTCACTTCCTTCCTGTTGCCAGGCACGGATCTGGGTCTTTGCATTGACTCTACATGTGATATCACAAAACTCTGTTGTATCTGCTAATGCTAAACACAACCAGCTCACCAGGTTATCACTATTATTAATAACATCTTAAAAAGACACATCATAAACATGCCCAAGTAGTTCAATAATGTTTTGGATGATATCTTTCTTTTTTTAAATCATAATTTATCAACATTCTTGCTATTTAAAACCATTTTATACACAGATACAATGATAATATAATTGTATATTGAAATATCCTCAAATAATGTTAGTGTGGCAGTGGGGTGTGGTTAGGACACCGGCTGCTGGTGTGAAGGGAGTGACAGCTGATCGGAATCAGGTAATCAGTCACTGAATAAAAGCATGTGGTAACCTGGTTCTGGTCTGTCTTGCAGTAGGCAGGATCCAGGGAGGTTGCCGAAGGATCCCACACGGGCAACGTTTTGCAACCCGTGTTGTACACTTTGTTTTGGTGCTAATAAACGCCTGTGTTCAACACAAACCCTGCTCTTTTCGTCCCTCTTTGAACCCTGTGTGAGCGGAGAGGCTCACAGTTAGCTTGCTGTACTCTGCTGCGTTTTCCCTTTACAAACTGCTCACATGATTTCATTAAAGAACAGTTTAATATATTAGATTACATCAAAACAGAATCCTCTTCAGGTCAGGTTACAGGAGAAACTCTTACTTTGTGTCTGAGGGTCCAGGTTCATTACTGAAGTCTGGAGGTTTCCACATAGACCCGTCACTCTTCAGAGACAGACAGCTGGGGACTGGAGACTCTGCTCGCTGTCTGTGGAAACAACATGTTTTAAACATCATTAGTTCATCTAAAGAGCAGCTTTTGATCTATGACTGTTCACCTGATTAAAGATTTGTAGAGTTTTTGAGTCGTGATTTTGGGTTTCTGTTTTTAAAATTCATTCAAGTCCAACATGTAGAGTGAGGATGATTTCACTAGTAGATTATTTACTATTGCTGACAAGAAGCAAGAGTTCAATTACATTTTGTTAATGTACTCTACTGGGTTTCATTAAACAGTTTAGATCAGGGGTGGGGAACCTCCGGCCCCCGGGCCGTATACGGCCCGCGAGGTCATTTATAAACACACGCAAAAAAGAAAGAAATTTAAGAAATCTAGACCACAAAAAAATTAAACAAACGAGTGCCTGTTTTTCCTGGCCAAGCTTGGTCAGGGTCTTTGAACACAACACGAGCCTAACGTGTCATCACGTGGTATATGTCTCGTCTGACACGTGCTGAAGGAGAGCACCGGAACGCCACTCGGTACTTCTAGAAATTGCAGTAGGCTACTCATAAGGAGCTGTACACATGCCGTAGTTTGTGCGTGGCTGTGTCTTAGTTGAAAGCCCAGTGGCGATCTGTTCATCTGTCACACTGATCATACAGTCAATAGCTTTGTTGTTATTAGCATCTGGTTACCAACTATGCTAACGAATATGAGAAGCGTTTTCTCCAACAGTGAGGTAAAGGCACATCTTTATATGATCATTATAGTTATTATAAAAAAATAAGAGAATAAAGTAAACAGGTATAAAATACTGTATGACAGTAAAAAAAAGTTGTTATTAATAAACAAGAGTACAGTTTGAAAGGGGAGTGATTTGTAAAACATCCATAGAGGAAAGGAAAATCTGCTTCCAGTTCTGTTTCATATCGTGTTGAGAGATGTTTCCATAGATCTCCTAATGTTGCTCTCAAAGTGCACCAGATTGATGCTTTTAACTTCAACATTTAAAAAAACATCTTCCCGGGGGAGCATGCCCCCGGACCCCCCTAGAGGAGGTGAGGAGGACCCCCGTAGAAGAGGTTAGGTCCCCCCCTAGAGGAGGTGAGGACCCCCCTAGAGGAGGTTATCCCCCCCCCCACACTTAAATAATGTGGGGGATGTTGGCTTATCAGGCGTCCGCAGCTCACAGCCAAAGTGCGAGAGAGAGGGCGCACCGGTACCGGCGGGGATTGTTGTTAGCTTCTGCTGCGCTAACGGATAAGAAGCTGTTTCTACAATAATGTGGAGGGAGAGCTCTCCTGTCAGACTGAGGCTCAGTGAGGTAAAGGACTCTCAGAGTGTTAGATAGTTCACTTTAGTCTAAGTTATCTCAGTGGCTCTCAAACGGTTTGATCACAATTTATGTAAACAAATATTTCCAAGGCACTCCTTTATAATTATTGGGATGAATAAAAACAGGTTTGAAATCATTCCAGTGTATACTATAGGACAGTAAACCAGACATATCGTTTAAAACTGGAGAGATTAAAAAATATGCATAAATAAATGTTAACTGGTAAAATAAGATGTAAATGAACCACAAAAATAAAATAAGTTACATGTATTTGTTATTGGCTATGGTAGGTTATTGGTTATGTTCACATACTTATTTGATTATTAATATTAAATGCAAACCGATCTTTTTCATATGGGTGTTTAAAGTTGTACCCCCTAGATCAGGTATCTAGTGATTGGGCGCTCAAAGTGCACCAGATTGAAGCATTTTACTTTGAAATGTTTTTTAAAATCTTCCCGGGGGGGGGGCATACCCCCGGACCCCCCTAAAGGATGTGAGGTCCACCCCCCAATTAAAACATGTTCATACAATACTGAATACATTTGAAGCCTTTTTATATCAGCTGTCCACCGTGTCAACAGGTTTCTCTGTTTGTAGTGTGTTGGTCTTTTGTAGAGGTTTTTCATTGCCAGCTCAAATCTTGCCTAGGGCAGCAAACTGGTCAGAACCGGCCCTGGTGTCATCCCCACAGCACCCGCATTTGAAACATGTTCCCACGGCTATGGTAGAGACACTACATACAGAATCCTCTTCAGGTCAGTTTACAGTAGAAACTCTTACTTTGTGTCTGAGGGTCCAGGTTCATCACTGAAGTTTATAGGGTACCCCATAGACCCGTCACTCTTCAGAGACAGACAGCTGGGGACTGGAGATTTGTCCTCTTCGTCATCTTTTAAATCACTCATCTTCTCCAGTCTGAGTGAGTGATCACTCACACACACACACACACACACACACACACACACACACACACACACACACACACACACACACACACACACACACACACACACACACACACACACACACACACACACACACACCTTAATAATAAACTTGGTTAAAATACATGAAATCAGTCAGACTGCAGGCCATTCTCCATTTTGACTGCGCTGGGCTGTCACATGTTATGTAACTCTGATGAATCAGAAAACAGGAAATAATCAAAGTTTACAACACTTGCAGAAGTCTCAATGGACTCTAGGACGCTGATTTTTAACCAAGAAGTATTATTTTCTGACATCCAGTAAAACAGAGTAAATAATGAATGTGTTAGAAAGCAGATCCTGGTGTTCACACTCACCCTGTTCTCCTCCTGCTCCGAGCTGTAAAATGGCGTCTGGCAGTCTGACAAGTCTGACTTCATACTTTCACCTTCCCTCACCTGTGTGCAGCTCCTCCCTTTGTTTCATAACCAGCCTCCTCAGCTGAAGCAGTTTACATACAGGGACTTTGTTCAGTGAGATAAAATAAAAGACATGCAGCTAAAAACAAGCTCAACAAAGTTATCAAAAGACGACAACATCCACACATCAGCGCCCATAGGATATCATTACATCTGCTTCATATCAAAAACTATGAACAGCGACTTAAATAAAAACACAAAGCTACATTTAACTCATTTACAAGATGTGTGTCACAAGTAAGTCTCAAGTCTTGCACTTAAGTCTGAGTCAAGTCTCAAGTCAGGATGGGCAAGTTCAAGTCCAAGTTCAAGTCCTAAACTTTTAGTCTTAAACAAGTCATTATGAGCTTTTCACCAAATGTAATGACACCAACAGAATAATACTTAATAATCAAAGTGCTCTTTATTAGTCACATTAATAATGTAATAATCCATCTTCTCTCTGCTGGTAAAGTCACGTGTGTTTTTCTATTTGAAGAGGGATCAGTAAGGTAAGGCTACCGTGACGGTTTATTGGATGAGTTGGATGTAGAAAAGTCAGAATCAAAATAGATGTTTTTATTTAAGTTTCAAGCATTTTCAAGGATTTCCAGCACCCGTACGAACCCTGCTGTCTATAGGAGTGTCTGGCAATAGAGAGGTGCAAGAATGAGTCCTAAAACCCCGGACAAGACTTTCACCACTTCCTGTCTGGAAGTCAATGGTTCTCTGAATGTGTTTTGGTTGTAAGCCTCATATGGTTCTATGGTTAACACAAGCTGAACAGATTTTAATTCGACGTCTGTAAATACCCCACTAAAGGGTGTTGAGATCTCCATATTAGGTTGAATACTTAAAATGAAAGTTAATTATAGGGTTAGGGTTACATGTACATTTCAGAAATTAGGGCGATGTTTTGAGCTGCTGCTGTATGAAAGCGGCTCGTTTGGCTTAAATAAAACACGTCACCATGATTTTATAATTACTCGTTAGTTAGTTAGTTAGCTTGTAAAGTAGATATAATATTTGCAAGATGGATCGATATATAGAGTTTGCTATAGCCAGCTTATTGGATAGATAGCTAACATTTGCTAGTTAGTAGATATCACACTAGTTTGATCTGTAGGTTAACTTGTTTTTATTATATTGTTTTGTTGGCCGTTGTGTCCTCTTCTGGCAGTGAGAGTTATTATAAACGTTCGTAGCTCATCATAACGGAGCCATCTACACTAACAGACACTACAGGGTTAATAAACATATGTGATTTAAAACCATCCAATCGCCGCAGTGTATCTGAGAATGATCCCAAATCAAAAGTATTGTTTACATTGCAGCTAGTGCTAAACCAGACAAACGTACACATATGAAACAGAAGTGGAAAAGGGGACGGGGCTACATAAGGTGAATAGATTTGAACACGAAGAAGTACGCCTTCAGTTTTCTTTCAAAGTCAAAAGCGAGCACACTTGTTAGAAATGTTCATATGTTTTCTGGGAGGAAGAACAAATACCTTGCCCTCTAGACATCCCATAACCTCGATGACTGAGTATCTTCATGTATAGAGCTTTCTTTCACTTTCTTGGTGCCATAGCAACAGAGCGTGAGTCCGTGTATCTTACGGAGGAGACGAGGGAATCACCTGTTCCTGCTTTGACTCATAAGAGTGAGTGAATAACAACGCTCCTGTGTTTCTGTAATGTGTCTGTGTTTGTATGCCAGTGTTTGTATCTCCCTGATGAACACACGATGAGACCTCCCACCGATATACAGACTCTGAGCAATCACATCGTGAAGTTTTCATAATCTCCCCGGCAGCCAGCTCTCTTCTAACGGCATTTAGACTTCTTTCAAAAGGTCTCTCTGTGTCTGCATTGGTTTCACAGAGCCCACTGGGGTGTAACATTGAAATGCAGACAGCCAGACAACACAACAGATAAGACTTCTGTCACCCGACTGCAACCCGATGGAAAAAAGAATATGATATTTATGTTGTGAGGATGCACGGACAGGATGTTTCTGCTGTGCTCTATGTGACATGTACTGTATGTAGTAATAATAATAATAATAATAGATTTAATTTGTTAGCGCTTTTACAGGTGCTCAAAGACGCTTTACAGATATAGTGAAGGGAAAAGAAAAGGAAGGAACAACAAATAAATATATAGTTAAAGTTAAAGTCAAATAATACAAAAACAATCACACATTAAAAGCCAGATTGAAGAGGTGAGTTTTTGTGAGTGTTTTGAAGGTGGTGAGGTCAGTGCAGTCTCTGATGGGTTGGGGGAGTGAGTTCCAGAGGGAGGGGGCAGCGACGGAGAAGGCTCTGTCCCCCCAGGTCCGGTGCGGGTGAGGATGGATAGGAGGTTGGCTTCTGATGAGCGGAGGCAACGGGAAGGGGCGTGGTGGTGCAGCAGGTCTGTGAAGTAGGGGGGGGGGGGTGTTGTAGGTCTTTAGGTAGTGGGGGGGGGGTGTGGTGGGGTGTGTAGGTCTGTGAGGTGGAGGGAGGGGGGGGGGGTGTGTGGTGGTGGTGTAGGTCTGTGAGGTAGGGGGGGGGGGTGTGGTGGTGGTGTAGGTCTGTGAGGTAGGGGGGGTGTGGTGGTGGTGTAGGTCTGTGAGGTAGGGGGGGGGTGTGGTGGTGGTGTAGGTCTGTGAGGTAGGGGGGGGTGTGGTGGTGCAGCAGGTCTGTGAAGTATAGGGGGGTGTGGTGGTGTG
>NW_022991025.1:171340-246842 GCF_902827175.1 Gymnodraco acuticeps
CAGGTATTTGAGTTCAACATGTAAGAAGTAGAAAGTACATGTATTTGAGTTCAACATGAGAGAAGTAGAAAGTACAGGTATTTGGGTTCAACATGTAAGAAGTAGAAAGTACAGGTATTTGGGTTCAACATGTAAGAAGTAGAAAGTACAGGTATTTGAGTTCAACATGTAAGAAGTAGAAAGTTCAGGTATTTGTGTTCAACATGTAAGAAGTAGAAAGTACAGGTATTTGTGTTCAACATGTAAGAAGTAGAAAGTACAGGTATTTGAGTTCAACATGTTGAAGTAGAAAGTACAGGTATTTGAGTTCAACATGTAAGAAGTAGAAAGTACAGGTATTTGAGTTCAACATGTAAGAAGTAGAAAGTTCAGGTATTTGTGTTCAACATGTAAGAAGTAGAAAGTACAGGTATTTGGGTTCAACATGAGAGAAGTAGAAAGTACAGGTATTTGAGTTCAACATGTAAGAAGTAGAAAGTACATGTATTTGGGTTCAACATGTGAGAAGTAGAAAGTACAGGTATTTGTGTTCAACATGTGAGAAGTAGAAAGTACAGGTATTTGAGTTCAACATGTGAGAAGTAGAAAGTACAGGTATTTGAGTTCAACATGAGAGAAGTAGAAAGTACAGGTATTTGGGTTCAACATGAGAGAAGTAGAAAGTACAGGTATTTGGGTTCAACATGTAAGAAGTAGAAAGTACAGGTATTTGGGTTCAACATGTAAGAAGTAGAAAGTACAGGTATTTGAGTTCAACATGTAAGATAGTAAGAAGTAGAAAGTACAGGTATTTGAGTTCAACATGAGAGAGAAGTAGAAAGTACAGGTATTTGGGTTCAACATGAGAGAAGTAGAAAAGTACAGGTATTGGGTCTCAACATTGTAAGAAGTAGAAGAGATACAAGTACAGGTATTTGGGTCAACATGTGAGACGTAGAAAGTACAGGTATTTGGGTCAACATGTAGAAGTAGAAGTACAGGTATTTGAGTTCAACATGTAAGAAGTAGAAAGTACAGGTATTTGAGTTCAACATGTAAGAAGTAGAAAGTACAGGTATTTGGGTTTCAACATGTGAGAAGTAGAAAGTACAGGTATTTGAGTCAACATGTAAGAAGTAGAAAGTAAGGTATTTGAGTTCAACATGTAAGAAGTAGAAAGTACAGGTATTTGTGTTCAACATGTAAGAAGTAGAAAGTACAGGTATTGGGTTCAACATGTAAGAAGCTAGAATACAGCTATTTGCCGGTTCCAAAGCTGTAGAAGTAGAAAGTACAGGTATTTGGGTTCAAAGTGTAAGAAGTAGAAGTACAGGTATTGGGTCAAGTGTAAGTAAGTACAGGTATTTGGGTTCAACATGTAAGAAGTAGAAAGTACAGGTATTTGGGTTCAAAGTGTAAGAAGTATAAAGTACAGGTATTTGAGTTCAACATGTAAGAAGTAGAAAGTACAGGTATTTGTGTTCAACATGTGAGAAGTAGAAAGTACAGGTATTTGGGTTCAAAGTGTAAGAAGTAGAAAGTACAGGTATTTGAGTTCAACATGAGAGAAGTAGAAAGTTCAGGTATTTGAGTTCAAAATGTAAGAAGTATAAAGTACAGGTATTTGAGTTCAACATGTAAGAAGTATAAAGTACAGGTATTTGGGTTCAACATGTGAGAAGTAGAAAGTACAGGTATTTGGGTTCAAAGTGTAAGAAGTAGAAAGTACAGGTATTTGAGTTCAACATGAGAGAAGTAGAAAGTTCAGGTATTTGAGTTCAAAATGTAAGAAGTATAAAGTACAGGTATTTGAGTTCAACATGTAAGAAGTATAAAGTACAGGTATTTGGGTTCAACATCTAAGAAGTAGAAAGTACAGGTATTTGGGTTCAACATGTAAGAAGTCAAAGTAAAAAGTCGTCAGAAAAATAAGTAGTGGAGTAAAGTACTGATACCAGAAACATGTACTTAAGTACAGTAACGAAGTATTTGTACTCCACTACTTCCCACCTCTGGTCTTCTTACTTCCTACTATTCCTTTTGTTTTTATCAGAAGGAACACTAGATGAGTGTATTTACTCTGAATGTACCTGCGTTCCTTTGCAGTTGCATAACAAATGCAAGAAAAGGGGATTTATAGCAGGATTGCAATTCATTTTCAAACAAAGAACAGTATAACAAAGCACATGCACTTTCTTTGGTTAATGTCATCGCTTTTTAACTCAGTAGGTGAACTTATATCTTCATAAAATACAACCCAACCCTGCACATATCATCCTTGAGAATTAGGTTTGATGAAATTAATTCTTTAATAGATTAAATAGATATAAACGTATTATGCTCTTTAATCAATTTAGAGGTTAATAACAGATGAAGGGGAAAGTGTCAAAGAAAGAGAGACCTTGGGAAATTGAATATAAATCCTGCAGGATTACCGCGCTCTGCTAATTAAAACCGGCCTGTTTCTCTCAGACGATAGAAATGTGCCCCAATATCTCTCCCCACATTTCCATTGTTTCACCTCGTGTTGTGCGTCAGCTCCAGCAGGCTGTCAACACACGCTGATAACGTTTTATGAACACGTTGGCTTACTTACTGGTCTTGTATTGGATGCATTTCCCCACCAACAACGTTTGCATAGTAAGCTAACAAAATCATAAGGTTAGTAGCCTAGGTGACGGCCCCAGAGCCAGTGGTGTGTGTTGCAGGTCCTTTGATGGGAGTGGAGCTGAGGAGACAATCAGCATAACTGGGGACACCTGGCCGGAGCCCAGGTTCTACTCAAGCCCAGCGGAGTCACGGCCCCTTCGCCACTCTCTCTAGATCCTTTCCCCTCGCCCAGCCTCTCATCATTTGTGCTGTTTTTGGTGTAAATAAATGTGCCGTGGTTTTTGGAAACCCTTGAACGTCTCTCTCTCTCTTTCCGTTGTGGCCTACGAAAAGTTATTTACATTTTTGTTTCAAGTCAAAGTCAACTTTATTGTCAATCTTCCAGTTTGTGTGTAGACAGAGATCGAAATACCGTTTCCCACAATCCAGAATATAAAAACAAATATATGTAAAAATATGTGTGCAAATATGTATATACCTATATATATATACACAATCAAAGACACATTTTTACATGTGCACACATTAAGACCTAAATAAAAACACAACAATTCAATTTATACAAAATAACAGTCACTTCAATATCTTGATTGTCCATAGAATGTTCTGTTTAACGCTGCGTTACTTCATCATTTACTGTCATATCAAGAGGCCCTATTACGCTTTGTGGGGGTTTTCCCTTTCCTGTAGTGTGTTCTATAGGTTTTAGTGCATGTAAATGGTCTTTTCTATGTATTTTGGATTCTTCTCCATTGGGTACTTTAATACTGTACCTACATTTTGCTGATTATACTCCCTTACTCTTACTTAAGTTACACTTGAGTAAGGATGAGGATCTTGTACTTGAGTAAAAGATCTGAATACGTTTCCACCTTTGAGTTGAAACAATACACTGTGCACTATTTTAAAGTGGCATCTATATGTTATTCATAGAAAAAGAAGGATGACAAACCTGTGATTTTCCAGCTCCTGGATCCCACTCACACTGACCGAGTGTGACAGGAAGTAGGCATCACCTGAACGACATGTTGTTATCCATGTTGTTTATTACACGTGCGCTACTCCTGCTAAGACATGTTGAAACACGAGGTGGAAAAGATCTGTTAAGGCCGACTGTAGCAATTACGCAGTGTGTGTGTGTGTGTGTGTGTTATATTTAGACCCTGCTCACTCAAAGTCCAACCACACAGGTGTTTTCACTTGTGGTGCTTAATTAGACCGCTTCTCAAGAGTGTGTGTGTGCAGGTACAGCTCTATCCTTCCCCTTTGTTGCTGTGGTTATAATCATCATCACGGTTGTTCATAGTTACTTGGAATCTCAGAAGAGCAGGTGCATACTCCTTTAGTGATGCAATTATAACTTCATTTACAAAGGAAGGTAACAGCCTGTTGTCGGTCAGTAATGACACAACATGATGATAATCCTCAATGTGTGACGGCTACATTTACGTCCCCACTAATATGTTTAACTAGGGAAGGATTTTGGACACATCAAATGTACTTGTTTGCATTCATTTTGTCTTTTTTCCACGTGCAGGAAAAGCACAGGTGTAATTAACGACATTAATGAACAGCACAAACGCTTAAAGAATCCTGCTAGTAATCCCAACGTTTTATCAATTTAACAGCAATCTGATTACGTCTCTTTTATGTAACTGTAAGGGAATACAGTCGTCTTTTTTGTATCCTAATTACCCATGATGTAATCCCTTACTCCCCGAGAAAGTCCGTGTGTGATATTTAAACCCCTGCACACTCACAGGTGTTTTCACTTATGGTGCTTATGATCCTGCACATTGTAGCTCCTCTCTGAGCTGGTCCATTTCTCCCTGTGTTCATGCAGATGCTTCAAACATCTGATCCTCTGTTTGACTCCACCTTCAGGGCTTTAAGATCCTCGCCTCGCCTCAAAGTGCCTGAAATAACTTATTAATGAAACGTAAAGAAAAGTGAGAGGCTCTCAGCTGAGAAATCTTTCATTTTGAAAATGTAAATGAGCTTCTAGATGTCATGTGAGGAGAAATACAAAACAAACAGCTCAGTGGTATCCAGCTGACCAATGAGAGGCTCCGGTGACGTCGAGCAGAGCCACTTGACGTTTTTTTTAAAAATATGCATATTCTCTGGAATTATCATCTTTGTTTCACTATCTCATGATTCCATTATCTGCCATTAGATGAAAAGGGAACGTTTGTAATAATTGCCGGCAATTACTGGGATAGCCGGCGCCTATTAGCATTTATCTTGTTTCATGATCTGAAAGTGCTCCTTAAAGCTCCAACTGCAGTAGATTTAGGGAACAATTACCTTTAAAAGGATGATGATGACGGAGTAAGTAGAAAACAATTGACCTGCTTGTGTAACAACAGCAGCACAGATTTAAGAGGCTTATTTTCAAATATAACACGTAGTAAATAAAGGAGGATGTGTGAGACTGAACATATGTTTGTTTACTTCTGAAGCAATGGAGAGTCAGGACTCAGAGAGACACGAGGAGAGCTGGAGCTCTGATGGAGTCAGGACTCAGAGAGACACGAGGAGAGCTGGAGCTCTGATGGAGTCAGGACTCAGAGAGACACGAGGAGAGTTGGAGCTCTGATGGAGTCAGGACTCAGAGAGACACGAGGAGAGCTGGAGCTCTGATGGAGTCAGGACTCAGAGAGACACGAGGAGAGTTGGAGCTCTGATGGAGTCAGGACTCAGAGAGACACGAGGAGAGCTGGAGCTTTGATGGAGTCAGGACTCAGAGAGACACGAGGAGAGCTGGAGCTCTGATGGAGTCAGGACTCAGAGAGACACAAGGAGAGCTGGAGCTCTGATGGAGTCAGGACTCAGAGAGACGAGGAGAGCTGGAGCTCTGATGGAGTCAGGACTCAGAGAGACACGAGGAGAGCTGGAGCTTTGATGGAGTCAGGACTCAGAGAGACACGAGGAGAGTTGGAGCTCTGATGGAGTCAGGACTCAGAGACACGAGGAGAGCTGGAGCTCTGATGGAGTCAGGACTCAGAGACACGAGGAGAGCTGGAGCTCTGATGGAGTCAGGACTCAGAGACACAAGGAGAGCTGGAGCTCTGATGGAGTCAGGACTCAGAGAGACACGAGGAGAGCTGGAGCTCTGATGGAGTCAGGACTCAGAGACACGAGGAAAGTTGGAGCTCTGATGGAGTCAGGACTCAAAGAGACACGAGGAGAGCTGGAGCTTTGATGGAGTCAGGACTCAGAGAGACACGAGGAAAGTTGGAGCTCTGATGGAGTCAGGACTCAGAGACACGAGGAGAGCTGGAGCTCTGATGGAGTCAGGACTCAGAGACACGAGGAGAGCTGGAGCTCTGATGGAGTCAGGACTCAGAGAGACACGAGGAGAGCTGGAGCTCTGATGGAGTCAGGACTCAGAGAGACGAGGAGAGCTGGAGCTTTGATGGAGTCAGGACTCAGAGACACGAGGAGAGCTGGAGCTCTGATGGAGTCAGGACTCAGAGACACGAGGAGAGCTGGAGCTCTGATGGGGTCAGGACTCAGAGAGACACGAGGAGAGCTGGAGCTCTGATGGAGTCAGGACTCAGAGAGACGAGGAGAGCTGGAGCTTTGATGGAGTCAGGACTCAGAGACACGAGGAGAGCTGGAGCTCTGATGGAGTCAGGACTCAGAGAGACACGAGGAGAGCTGGAGCTCTGATGGAGTCAGGACTCAGAGAGACACGAGGAGAGCTGGAGCTCTGATGGAGTCAGGACTCAGAGAGACACGAGGAGAGCTGGAGCTCTGATGGAGTCAGGACTCAGAGAGACACGAGGAGAGTTGGAGCTCTGATGGAGTCAGGACTCAGAGAGACACGAGGAGGAGCTGGAGCTCTGATGGAGTCAGGACTCAGAGAGACACGAGGAGAGTTGGAGCTCTGATGGAGTCAGGACTCAGAGAGACACGAGGAGAGCTGGAGCTTTGATGGAGTCAGGACTCAGAGAGACACGAGGAGAGCTGGAGCTCTGATGGAGTCAGGACTCAGAGAGACACAAGGAGAGCTGGAGCTCTGATGGAGTCAGGACTCAGAGAGACGAGGAGAGCTGGAGCTCTGATGGAGTCAGGACTCAGAGAGACACGAGGAGAGCTGGAGCTTTGATGGAGTCAGGACTCAGAGAGACACGAGGAGAGCTGGAGCTCTGATGGAGTCAGGACTCAGAGACACGAGGAGAGCTGGAGCTCTGATGGAGTCAGGACTCAGAGACACGAGGAGAGCTGGAGCTCTGATGGAGTCAGGACTCAGAGACACAAGGAGAGCTGGAGCTCTGATGGAGTCAGGACTCAGAGAGACACGAGGAGAGCTGGAGCTCTGATGGAGTCAGGACTCAGAGACACGAGGAAAGTTGGAGCTCTGATGGAGTCAGGACTCAAAGAGACACGAGGAGAGCTGGAGCTTTGATGGAGTCAGGACTCAGAGAGACACGAGGAAAGTTGGAGCTCTGATGGAGTCAGGACTCAGAGACACGAGGAGAGCTGGAGCTCTGATGGAGTCAGGACTCAGAGACACGAGGAGAGCTGGAGCTCTGATGGAGTCAGGACTCAGAGAGACACGAGGAGAGCTGGAGCTCTGATGGAGTCAGGACTCAGAGAGACGAGGAGAGCTGGAGCTTTGATGGAGTCAGGACTCAGAGACACGAGGAGAGCTGGAGCTCTGATGGAGTCAGGACTCAGAGACACGAGGAGAGCTGGAGCTCTGATGGGGTCAGGACTCAGAGAGACACGAGGAGAGCTGGAGCTCTGATGGAGTCAGGACTCAGAGAGACGAGGAGAGCTGGAGCTTTGATGGAGTCAGGACTCAGAGACACGAGGAGAGCTGGAGCTCTGATGGAGTCAGGACTCAGAGAGACACGAGGAGAGCTGGAGCTCTGATGGAGTCAGGACTCAGAGAGACACGAGGAGAGCTGGAGCTCTGATGGAGTCAGGACTCAGAGACACGAGGAGAGCTGGAGGTCTGATGGAGTCAGGACTCAGAGACACGAGGAGAGCTGGAGCTCTGATGGCAAACACTGACGGTTTATTTGGAGTTACGGCCGGAGAATTAACAAGACAGGTGGTTTGTCACGAGTTGACACAGTGGTTCCCAAACATATTCTGAAGAACTCTTTCTGCAGCTTGAGGTGAGTCTCAGTGAGACTAAAGCAATATGGACCCTGAATCTAACTAGAGCTCTCGTCCAGAGGAAAGAACGTGCGCCAGGGAACCTTCGTCTCTGAAGAGTAAACTACCTCATGGCGGCTTGTGCTCTGTCATAGACTGGCAACAACAATGCACCCAAGCTCCTCCCCCTTAAGAGAGATGGCAGTGATACCCAAGCTCCTCCCCCTTAAGAGAGATAGCAGTGATACCCAAGCTCCTCCCCCTTAAGAGAGATGGCAGTGATACCCAAGCTCCTCCCCCTTAAGAGAGATAGCAGTGATACCCAAGCTCCTCCCCCTTAAGAGAGATAGCAGCGGTACCCAAGCTCCTCCCCCTTAAGAGAGATGGCAGTGATACCCAAGCTCCTCCCCCTTAAGAGAGATAGCAGTGATACCCAAGCTCCTCCCCCTTAAGAGAGATAGCAGTGATACCCAAGCTCCTCCCCTTAAGAGAGATGGCAGTGATACCCAAGCTCCTCCCCCTTAAGAGAGATAGCAGTGATACCCAAGCTCCTCCCCCTTAAGAGAGATAGCAGCAATACCCAAGCTCCTCCCCCTTAAGAGAGATAGCAGCGGTACCTAAGGCCGTAGACCTGTGCCATGGGAAAGGAGACAGTGAGAAGAGAAAAGGATGAACTGTGTCGAAGGTTGAATACCTAAGCAAATTATTCCCTGACAACACGTAGTAAATAAAAGAGGATGTGTGAGACTGAACATATGTTTGTAACGTTGATAATCCTCAAACGTCACCAAGTTCCCTTTGTGTTTTGAGCTGCATCGTTTCATGTATTCAGTGCATGTTTGTCCTAATAGAAATGTTTCTGGGTGTTTATTGCACCTGTCGGACACAGTAGGGAACTATAATGGATTACATCTTTAAATTAAACCCTCCCAACCCTGCTTCTTGTATTCATAAAATAACCTAAAAGGAAAAGCTCGAACAACAACCAGCAGACTATAACTGTGTCCCTTCCTGTCAGGTGAATTCCTCCACAGGTAATCTCTGCAGGAATAAAGGATCTCTTCTCTTCGACCCACCAGCTGCTATCGACAAACCCGTCTGTCGCCTCAGCTGGAGTCTTTAAAATGAGCCGTGGGAGGTGTCGGAGGAAAATTGAAAATGTCTACATCCACTTACAGCGAGGATATAAACAACCTGTCCTCAAGTGACCTCCTTTAATTCCCATGTCCCAGTACAGTGCATGCTTATGGTCACAGTGTTGAATGGCTGTGTCCTAAGATAGCTTCTGTTCAATCTAAGTGACTTTTTTTATATAAAACCCTGAAAGCTGAAGGACATGTGTGTCTTCTGGTGCCATAGCAACACAGTGTGTTATATATTGAAGTGCATCGCTTGACTTTAGCTCTCCAGAAAGTGATGTTTATTCTTACCTACACCCTTGACACGTGTGTTAACGTGTGATCCTACAGCATCAAACCGCATCATGTGGTTGAGAGGAGACCAAGGAAGCATGTCAGAGTGGAAGAGAGATGCAGGGTGAAATCATGCTGTATTATGTGGGCGCCATCTGCTGGTCGTTCATGTGCAAAAAAGCTCAAATGTTACTTGATTACACCACTAGGAGGTCTAGGAGTCAAACAGAAGAGATATGGAGGATTACAAAGTACTTTTTGTGAATAGTAAATGACCTCAATGTCAAATTCAATGCAATGAAATACACAAGATTTTTATTTTAGCCTTTGAAGACAATTTACATGCACAAAAACCTATATTACACACTACAGGAAGTGGGAAAAAAGCAGAATAAGGCCTCATGTGCATCCACCAACCAGAATGTAGAATTAAACCATCATATTTTAATATTGTTTTATATTCACTATCCGCAAAGTCCTTCTGGAAAACGAATAGAATGGAAAATAATATATTATCTGCTTTGCAATTCGGTCAAAAAGCGCCCTGATGCAAGGCTGAAGACACGGCTCAAAACAAAAGAAGGTCACATGACTCGACTGCATCAAGGCTCCATCTGTGTCAATGCACGGCAGCGAGGACAGTGGGAGGACAGTGGGGGGGGGGGGGTTAGACAATGTCCAAATCTAACTCCTGTGACTTTGAGAATCCCATGATGTCACCGAGTGTGTGTCGTTACCAAAACTGTGAACTCAAGGGGAAACAGCGGGGGGGGGGGGGGGGGGGGGGGGGGGATTGGCTGTAGAAACCAGGTGGAAATCGTCTCACAAGAGTTCACAAGTTTACTTACTGATTAACTTTGGATGTTTTTTCGCGCACTAAAACAGGGTGTTCAGTTCTCCCAGTGATATGAGGCCACTGGTTTAAACATTAAGCAACCCAGATAGAGGCCGCCTCAGGTAAAGGTGGTGTGACTCTTCAGAAGGTGCTTGGCACAGAGAGTAAACAGGATACGCTCGTATGATGAAACCTGCCTGACAGCTTCAGCAGAGGAATACATAATATCTCACCTATTAGAAACTTTTACCCAAAGCGAACGAACCCGCTGAGCCACAGCCTCCCAGACTATACCACTCAAATGTGCTGAAAGAGACACTAAGGCATCAATTGAATTAACATTAGGCTATTGGATTCATTTGAGAGTAAATATGTTGTTTTCTGTAAGAAATCATCAAAACTGATCTGTTTTATTTGTGAAGCTCCCTTCTAAACTGTAATTTCTTTAGAATTAACAACAAAACTCAGACGATTTAGTAAGAATGACCAACAATAAGTACAAAGTGTATGCACCAAGCATTATAAGGTAACATCCTGACACTTCTTATAGAGTCAACAGCAGAATACATCTTCACCAGAGCAGACAACACACACATAATCAATTTAAACTCTACACACACCTAACCCACACACACACACACCCAGACTGTACAGTGTTTACTCAGTGCTTTGGGTAGATGCCATGGAGTTATGCGACGCAGCTCTTGTTGTTCTCTGCAGAGTTCAGAGAGTGTTTTTGTGTAAACGTTACTCACCTCATTCTGCCGGTCTTCAGCTCCACCTCGACGTGCTCAAAAGCACAATAAAACCAGTTACATTTAGTCTCTCTGTCCCACTGGGTTCAGTACATTCAACATGTTTATTAAAGGCTCCATGTCATGGCCATTTCTACTGATCATAATTCCATTGTTGAGGTCTACTAGAATAGATTGACATTGTTCAATGTTCCAAACTCACATTGGTTTCTCACAGCATCTCTGTATAGTCTGTGTATTCACTCGCTATCCTAAACGGCTTGTTGGAGCTCCTGCCCCCCCCTCCCTGTGAGCCCAGTGTGCTCTGATTGGTCGGGACGTTGCGAGGCTCGTTGCTTCGAGCTGCTGCGAGGAGCGGACAGGCTTCCGGGTCGGCGATACAGCGAGACAGCGCGAAACTCATCCTGAGCACACAAACACTCACAGACGAAGTAAAAACAATAAGTGTGGCTTGATACTGAGTAAGAAAAAGGTTTATAACGCTGTGAGAATGGGTGAGAGCATTTCTCCACCATCCCAACTCGTCTATTACCAACCAGGGAGCTAAAAATAAATGTATATTGTGCAATTTTGTCTGGGAGTGTGTGTGTGTGCCCAGGCTGAGTTCCGCGGTGTCTCGCTGTCTCGCCGACCCGACACCAGTGAGCCAGCTCAGTGTCCCGCTCCTCGCAGCAGCGAGCCTCGCAACGTCCCGCCGAGTGTGTGTGTGTGTGTGTGAGGAAGTCCGCGGATTGGTCCAAACGTAACGGCTCCGCGGACGCAACGTCACTATACCCAAGAAGCAAACAATGGAAAAAGAGAAATGTCCAAAGAGGCGTTCTGGGGCAGCAGACAGGTCTTCTCTGTGTTAGAGTTTACTCGCTACAGGGTGCACTTTGAGGGCTTGTGACTCTGCAGACCGTGACATGGGACCTTTAAAAAGAATAATACATGTTATTTATATAGCGCTTTTCCTGGTACTCAAATCGCTTAAAGATCTTTAAAGTTTAGATCTGTATGAGGTTGTAGTAACCAAAACTAAAACCAAAAACTGCTCTCACACATCAAACTGAAATAGTTTGCAGAAGAAGTCACTGCAGGTGGATCCAATATGTTTAAGGGTGTTTAAATTACACTGATTTGGGCCACTTAACAATTTCCCAAATTGGGATCAATAAAGTGGCATCTTATCTTATCTTATCTTAACAAGCCAATTATTACATTTTCTTCATTTTTGTTTATTTATACTTTACATAAACACATTTATTTAAATACTGAGCGAAACTAACTAAGTTGATGAATAATAATTGGTAAGAAAGGAGATCAATTGTTATAAATTGCACAAATAATATTAAATATGTGATTTAGAAACAAACTTTAGAATTGGAATTAAAGCAGAGAAGATGTAGAAGTTACTATAATGCATATACTATAATGAATAATGCATATCAGTTATTTTATTGCATTCATTTTAGACAGTAAAGTGAATTCCCATGATTCAAAGGTGATAAAAAGGTGACGCTTTCTGCAGAGTTGTTGTTGTTGTTGTTGTTGCTGATTTCCAACAGGTGAGTTTTATAACCAATACATCCAGTGTATCACAATGGGAGGTGACTGTCAGTGAGCTGTGCTGTTTCTGCAACACGATCTGGATCAGTTTTAGGATTACATCATCAATAAATGTCCTCTCATTAAACAAATGAATGAACCCTGTGCGATGCTGGAGAGAAAAGCATGCAAGGTGTATTTTAGGAGCATTGTCATTTGCTCTCTCGCACATGAGGAGCAGTGGGATGTGATTGGTCGAGAATGACACCTGAGCAGACACACAAGGACCATTAAAGGACGCTGATTGGCTGTTGGAAATGTGCTGTTCAAGGGCACTACTAGTGTAGCAGACTTGAATAGAGCTTTTGTGTAAATATGCCAGATATACAGCCAGGGGGGGGGGGGGCAGGATGGCCCATATTGCTGTATAATGAACTGCAATAACCCTACAATGAAGTCTGTGGGGCTTTTAAAGAGTCTTTGGTGTTGTCTCAAATGTTGCACGAACACCATAAAGTAATAACAAGTACAGCCCTGCTTACATACAGTTCTTATCAATTTTGAAAGAAAGATAACAACATGTTTTCCTCTAAAGTCAAGAAGCGATTAAAAAGGTCAACAGCAGCAAAAAGCCTGGCACCAGATGGAGTACAGATGATAAGAGTTCATCATAACAGACACACACAGTACATAATAATAATAATCCTTATATTTATTATACAATATATTTACAAATACACATTACACATACAGATCATACATGTAATGGTCATCGACTGTGGACAATACCCACAGGAGCAAATTCGGGTGAAGTGTCTTGCCCAAGGACACAACGGCTTGACATAAGGCTGTGTGTGTCAACCTGAAGGAGTAGATTTTGTTTAAAAGGTCACATGACTTCACCTCACCACCGCTAAGCTAACGGAGGCTAATGTTGGGCTATAAAGGAACTACAGCACGGTCACATGACTTCACGTCACCACCACCGCTAAGCTAAAGGTGGCTAATGTTGGGCTATAAAGGAACTACAGCACGGTCACATGACTTCACATCACCACCGCTAAGCTAAAGGAGGCTAATGTTGGGCTATAAAGGAACTACAGCACGGTCACATGACTTCACGTCACCACCGCTAAGCTAAAGGAGGCTAATGTTGGGCCATAAAGGAACTACAGCACGGTCACATGACTTCACGTCACCACCACCGCTAAGCTAAAGGAGGCTAATGTTGGGCTATAAAGGAACTACAGCACGGTCACATGACTTCACGTCACCATCGCTAAGCTAAAGGAGGCTAATGTTGGGCTATAAAGGAACTACAGCACGGTCACATGACTTCACGTCACCACCACCGCTAAGCTAAAGGAGGCTAATGTTGGGCTATAAAAGAACTACAGCACGGTCACATGACTTCACGTCACCATCGCTAAGCTAAAGGAGGCTAATGTTGGGCTATAAAGGAACTACAGCACGGTCACATGACTTCACGTCACCATCGCTAAGCTAAAGGAGGCTAATGTTGGGCTATAAAGGAACTATAGCACGGTCACATGACTTCACGTCACCACCACCGCTAAGCTAAAGGAGGCTAATGTTGGGCTATAAAGGAACTACAGCACGGTCACATGACTTCACGTCACCATCGCTAAGCTAAAGGAGGCTAATGTTGGGCTATAAAGGAACTACAGCACGGTCACATGACTTCACGTCACCACCTCTAAGCTAAAGGTGGCTAATGTTGGGCTATAAAGGAACTACAGCACGATCACATGACTTCACGTCACCACCGCTAAGCTAAAGGTGGCTAATGTTGGGCTCTAAAGGAACTACAGCACGGTCACATGACTTCACGTCACCACCACCGCTAAGCTAAAGGTGGCTAATGTTGGGCTATAAAGGAACTACAGCACGGTCACATGACTTCACGTCACCACCGCTAAGCTAACGGTGGCTAATGTTGGGCTATAAAGGAACTACAGCACGGTCACATGATTTCACGTCACCACCGCTAAGCTAACGGCTAGCTCCCCTATATTTACACACAGCCCTTCCAAGAAAAGTAGATACACGTATTTACAGTTTTTATAAAAGCAAATTGAATGCAGAAGCCTGTAGGGTAGAGGAGTTTTGTTCTCTGAAAAGCAGAGTTGTTTGTCTTGTAGTTCAGATTCCAAATGCCAAACCCTAACACGTTTTTTTCCTCCTGTTTTGGTGTAATACATACATACAATAGGCATGCTGTGCAGGAGTAAGTTTAGGATCTGGTTGTAAAAAAAAGGTGAGCTGCTGTGGAGCTTAACGCTGGAGAACAAAGAGCTGGGAGATTGCATCCTGGTGCCACACCCTCAGGCTGTAGAGTCAGGGCCTTTGTTAAGCTGCTTGATGCCCTCCATACCCACAATCCCCTTTCATCTTCTCATGGCACAGAGACAGAGGTACTGGAAAAAGGTTGTGTGTATCCAGAGTACCCAGAATGCATTGAAGCAGCAGTATTGAAGAAAGGGTTCGAGAATGCTGAGAGAATTATTAACCTAGATATAAAAAAAGGGATGGATGATGAACAATTACCTGAGGTGCATTTACATCAAAACCCCCTCTTTATTAAATGGTTAAAGGTTATCTAAATGTGCAGTGCATTTCTGACACCTGAACTAAATGGGAACAAACAGGATGAGACCGTTTTCGTCTTGATCAACTCTCCGAGGGGACGGATTAGGATGTTTCCCTTCGTAATTTCACACAGGATTGAGGAGAGGAATTGTCAAGCTCGAGTTTGATGGATCAATTTACCCAGCATGCTTCTCCTTTAGCTATAACTCAACCCCTCCCAGTCTAACAGCATAATCTATGAGACGCTTGATCTGCTATTCATTTGAAGTGTCGTGGCATCCTGACGGGCTGAGACCTCCTCTACACCCGCGCCAGCTCGGCTGCTCTGCTAGGAGCTATTTGCTATGCAGAGTCACTTTCATGGTTATTATTGCCTCCTATCAGCTTACGATTTGTAGTTTCAGTTACACATTAATGCACATCTAGCTAAACTAAGCTAGCTATGTTAGGGATCTTTATTCCTGCGGGATCCCACAATATTTCCTTTTAACCTTTTCTTTCTGTCATTAGAAGAAGAAGATTCAACTTATTGTCATTACGTCGTACAGGTACTATGTAACTAAATTGTTTCTCTGCATTTGAGCCAGTGTTAGGAGGGGCTGCCATTATGTACGGCGCCCGGGGAGCAGTGTAGGGAACGGTACCTTGCTCAGGGACACCTCGGTAGCACTCGGTCTTTCCGGGACTTGAACTGGTGACCTTCCAGTTGCCAAGCCAAGTTCCTATGGACTTCGCCACCACTGCCCTTAATTAATATAATACATTTGTGTTGTGTGGAAGCTGTCTCAGGTAACACCAGTGAAAGTAACAGGGAAATACTCTGTTACAAGTAAACATACAAAATGTACCAAATCTTAATGGCCTTTTTCGGAATAATATGTATTTTATCACTGGATTACAATTAGTGATGCATTTATGCGTCTATCATTTTAATATTGCCGGATGTAATAACATTAAAGAGGCCCTATTCTGTGTCTTGTTGTTATCCCTATCCTGTAGTATTCATGTAAATGGTCTGCAAATGATAAAATCCCATATTTGCAGAGTGCAAAAGTCCCTAATGTTTTCAAATGAATCTAGTGGAGTACAAAGTACAATATTTGCTGCAAAAATTTAGCGAAGTATAAAGTAGAATCAAATAAGAATACTCAAGTCAAGTACATGTACCTCAAAAATGTACATAAATGTTACTTTACACAACTGGGTAACACATATCCAACAATGCACCTTTTCTTAGATTAAGATAACACACTCACTGATTTAAATAAACATATTAATTTGGGGAATATTCTTCACATACACCATTAACTCACTCATGTGTCCCCTTTGCTGGATTTCAGGGGCCTTGGTGAGCACACTTTTCATTTTGACCTCCTTTTCCCCTTTGTGAAACTGTGAAGCTCTGGCCATTTATCTGAGTGAACCACATGGACCAGTCCAATTAGGATAGAGTGAATATGACTGATGTCGTTATCCATGCACTGCAGCAAAGTGAATGTCTCTGTATGTTGGTTTAGGACCACAGAGGACACGACTGAGCATGTATATTAAAGTGTCTTTGATAAAGAGCTATGGAATGAGAGAAGAAGAAAACCTATTCAAAAGCAGAATGTCCTCTCATCCAATAAGACATGCTGTATTTGTTGCACTCAGAAAAGAGACAGGGAGACAAATGCAAACTTTTCAACCCGTCGATATTCTTTCATGCTTGACTTGTTTGGTACAAAATAGTGAAACCGCTCCAGTGGAGTGCAGCTGTGACATTTATATTTAACCATTCTGTTATTACTGCCATTTTAGAAATGGCACTTTCTCATTCAATTCAAGTGAAACCAATTTAAACTCGGCCTGTCTGAAGGCGCCGTCTGCACACTGTAATGCCAACGATGAACCGTATATCCATGTGAAACATTCAGAAACTGCTCATGTGGGACTAAAACAGCTCGGCTATCTTTTAAATTGTGTGATGACATGGTTAATAACTTTAAATAAGTCTGGAATAAAGTAGCCTCTGCTACCCTGTATCAGCTTTTGTAAGTACAAGTCTGAATTCATGCTAGTAGCTTGGGACACTTCAGACACAGCAGTACTTTCAGCTAAATGTTCATTTCAGTGTGCTAACAGGCTCAAAAAGACAATGCTAGCATGCTAAGCAGCTATGATGTTAGAATTCAAAGTGTTATTTCAGGCTAGGAGCTTTATTGACTTTAGACACAGCAGTACTTTCATCTAAATGCTAACTTTAGCTTGCCTACATGCTCACAAAGACAACATGCTCAAACAACAGAATCATTTCATTTAAAAAAGCCCTAAAAACTCATATTTTCACTCTTGCCTTCAACTCCTATTCCACCTAGCTTAGCACTTATTACTTTGTTGTTATTTGCCTTTACTTGCTTGTAAAGCGCTCTGAGCACCAGGAAAAGCGCTATATAAATACATGCATTATTATTATGCTAAGCAGGTCTCAGTTAGGCCTGTTAACATGCTATCCGTTGCTTTTAGCACCACATAGAAAGTGTTTAGTACAGTAGAGATATTCCCTTAAAAGCACAACTTTGGTGCCATTTCTGGGGGATTGAGAAGCTTATCATTTTGTTTAGTGATTGTTAATGTGTGT
The DNA here is from genome assembly GCF_902827175.1 of Gymnodraco acuticeps. Taxonomy (NCBI): domain Eukaryota; kingdom Metazoa; phylum Chordata; class Actinopteri; order Perciformes; family Bathydraconidae; genus Gymnodraco; species Gymnodraco acuticeps. Next base: position 188,801 of record NW_022991025.1, read on the forward strand.
TGTGTCAGTGTCTTGAAGCTCACCTTGATCCTGGCATTGGCTGGCAAACATCTGAGCTGATGAACATTACCTGTAAATGTACCTGGCTAATTGGACTGTACCATCCCCCTAAAACTTAAAGGGTGGTTTAAAGAAGCCATTTGTTTAGTAAAGAAGAGTCTTCTCTCTCCTGCACTAAGCTATGGACTGGCCTGCTGTGTTATTTCCTGCAGACTGGAGAGGAAGGCAGTGTTTAGGATACCCATGAATGTCTGTGCAACATTTCACAGCAATGCATGGAATATTTGCTGAGGTATTTCAGCCTAGACCAAAGCACTGCTGCTGGAAAAAAGTTGTGCCTGAAGTGTTTCTGTGTCTTATTTACATGGGTTGTTTTCTCTGACAATATTCCCAGTAATTGGGCATCGTTGTCCTCCACATGTCGAAGCAGCCATACAAACAGGGTGAATTCAGCTGTTTCTATTAAAGCTGAAAACTGGGTGACAACTAGAAACATAGTCCCCTCATTTTAACAAGCACGTCATTTAAAAAACAACAAAAAAATGAATTTAATACCCTAAATATTGGCGGCATAATTACACCAATTTAGCTTAATTGAAAGTAAATGCTATCTGATTGATATGCTTTCTGTTTTGCAAATTTGCTGTAGGTCATGAGGCGTCGCTTAATTTTCAAGCTTATTTGCATGAAAAAAAAGATGATTCATCCGTGGTATTAATTTGAACACAGTGCCAGCAGCTAGTCTATACTTTTTTGATAATTCAATTGAAATAACTTTCTCAGATGTGTCCTGCAAAAGAAAGTGTATGCATGTCCTCAGGCTCAGTGGAAAACAAACCCTGCACCTATGGATGTATGCTTTCTGCCTCACGTATGCCATGGAGGTTTGTTATCACTCGGCCCACCCGGCTAGGTCACACGGCCTCTTGCACAACATGTTCCTTGTTGTTGTCGGCCCTTGAAGAATGGTGTCATTCGGGCACTGAACCGTTCCCCCTCACGTTATCTCTCACTGACTGCCGTTTGGCTTCATGCACACTCCTCCTTTTTCAGCCACACCTCCTTTAACATGACCCCGAGTTCAACCACTTTTCATCAACAACAGACAAAACTAAATGTGCCACAACGAACCCCTGTTCCCAGGAGAGGGGAAGTAGTTTGTGTAACCTTTATTTGGAAAATATCTGGGAGAGTTTGAGCATGTATCAGACAGGAAGTGGTAAACACATCTAAAAGAGGGTCTTTTCCAAACTGTACTTATTAACTCATGTATTAGCAAGTAATATCAAAGTACACTGACTTCAAATCTGTGTATTAATATTGTATATTCAATAGAGATACATCTTACACTGTTGAGATGTACATACTGTTCTGTTTTGTTAATGTATGACTGTTTATACATATATATTTGCTGTTATTTTGTATTTAATGTAATGTTTAATTCATATGCAATGCTTGTTTACATGCTGCTGTGACGAAGGAATTTCCCATACTAGGATCAATAAAAGAATATCTTAGCTTATATGATCTCATCACTGACTTTATCGTGACTTATTGGGCGACCTTTATTGTCTAAGCTCGTATAACATCTCATTTTGTAAACAGCATCACTGCTTTTTATTGCAGCTGTTCAAATGCTCTTCGTGTTCGTGTTTCATGTCAGTCCTGCACAACCCTCTGAATATTTTGCATATTTGTAGACAAAGATACCTCCTAATACCAGCACAGCTTTATCATTTTAATACCAATACTGCACAGATTATATTTCATGATATTATTCCTAGCATTTATCTATTTTTCTCGATATTTCATGTAAATATTTCTGTATATTTTAATGTTTTTTTAATAGTATTTTATAATAGTTGATTTTTTTGGGTCGTTTTTCTCATAATGTATCTTCTGTATTTGTGTTTATTTATGCACCATGAGCCAAATGAGCATGAATAACCTTCTTGACCATAAACCTGATTCTGATTCAGACTCTCGTGTGTTTTGGCTGACATTTAAATACTTCTCTGTTTCCACTTTCACTTGCTCTGCAGACTGGAGTTTGTGCGTCTGTCCTGCACGAGGGGGCGGTGGAGTGGCGCTACGTCATATCACCCGCCGCGCTCTGATTGGCTGCCGATTCTCACCCGACACAGCTGTGATTGTTTTGTGCAGAGGAAGCTCCTGTGCCTGCTATGAGCTGTGTGCTGTGGAATGGAGCAGAGCTGTTTGTTTTCTCCTCTAACGATGATGTGAACGAGATTTGAGTCTTTACGCACAGAAGAAGACGTCTCCAGATCAAGGTAAACACCAGCTTTTCCAACTTATTGTAACAGAACACCGTTTCCATTCTGCAACACTGTGTCCTCTCTCTCTCTCCACTTGTGATCTATATATATCCACTTCTTCTTCTCCTTCAGCTTTAAAGTGCCAAATGCCCAGATTAGAGGACCACTGTTGGAGCTGCTCCTGTGCATCAAGTGTTGAGACTAAACACTCATCCGGAGCTCACTGGTTAGCATCCAAAGCTGAAGAAATGATGTCCATAATCACCTCTGTGCTCAGCAACGCGTACGGATCTCTGCACGACGTGCGCACGGCCAATCTGATCCGCAGGGGTCTCGTGCTCTTCACCGTGGGGCTTTCCTGGCCCTGGTGCTCAACTTGCTGCAGATTCAGAGAAATGTCACCTTGTTTCCCGAGGAGGTGATGACAACTTTGTTTTCGTCTGCCTGGTGGATCCCTCCGTGCTGCGGCACAGGGGCCGGTGAGTTTAACACAGTTTGTTGGAGAAAAATGGAAGCTAGTTTTTTTTAAATATCTGTGCAGAGCAGTTTGAGTTGGCTGCTAAGTTTCAGACAAAGAGGGGAAGTAGCCTTTTCTTTGTAAATGCCGAAAATAATACTAGTAACATGAATTTATGGGTGCTAAAAGTCTGGAAATGTAACGTTTACGCACATGCCTCACCAAACTTACGTAACGTAAAATAGTGCCATTTTACACAATTGTACATATTAAACTGCTCTCCTTTTATTTCCCCTTTTATATCACTTTACTGTGTGGTCATGAATCATCATTCGGCTTTGTTATTGTTGGCAATTATACAAGCCTTCCTGTCTAATGCTATACTAGTCTTCGTGGTCATTTTCTGCCAGTGGGTTGACTTTCTCGCACTCTGATTGGCCGCAGCTGCCGGATACTAAACGACCTGCGCGCTGATTGGCTAGTGTCATAACGGGTGAGCTGAAAGGGGGCGGTACCTTTTAAGGATAGGGACCAGGAAGTGGGGGGGAGAAAGAAGTAAAAAAAACATCCTCCTCCTCCTCCATGTGCTGCAGGGCAGAAACACATAAAAGAGATATGTGGCTTTTACAGATTGTTGACATTACTGAGTGCCAAATAAATATCTCATGTCATGTAGGGACTCGTTTTCATTGTGTAAACTTTCAGTAGCTCATAGAGTCCTGATGTGAACCAGGAAAGGTGTTATACTTGAAATGTAAAGTATGCGTCCCCAGCAATTAGAAAACTTGAATCTGTTGGGCAATAAGCATTAACTAGCAGTATTAGCCTTTGTGTACAAAAGTTCAAATGAAAGAATAGCAGATTTGTACAATATTTAAGTTATTTTGTTGTTTTTTTGAGGACGCTTTATCCATTTCTGAAATGTCAGGATCCAAAATGGCACATTTAATCAGAAAGTGGCCATTTTTCAACTCCCAGTGTGGTTGATTTTGATAGTGTAAGAGGACGCTGGATCGATTTGTCGAACAACTGTACAAATAGGCTGTTTAATGCTGAAGAACACAACATATGCAAGTTGGCATCCGGAAGTTTTTACGATCTGGGGACCCGTACTGTTCATTTCTCACATAAATATTTAGGGTATTTAACATTTCCAGGTTCACAGTGCTCCCAAATATACTCAAGTAAACTACATTTATTTCCAATTAAAGTTTTCATTTTAAAGGAATGCAAAACGATACCAGATCTTAGGTTATAAGTAATCAGCCTTATGTTGATGGTTAACATAATATCTATCTATAGTCGATTGGTAATTTTGGAAGTGCATGTTCAGCAAACAGATAATCCCACCGCTCTGTGACAGGACTTTCCAGATTGTCTGCTTATGGTGTTTGACTCTGGTCTGTTTTCTCCTCTGCACAGCTGTGGTTGGTCTGCTGTATCCGTGCCTCGACAAACACCTGGGAGAGCCGCACAAGTTCAAGAGGGAGTGGGCCAGCGTCATGAGGTGCATCGCAGTGTTCGTGGGCATCAACCACGCCAGTGTTGTATCCTTTCAGAGCCTGTGGGTTCTTTATGACAGATCTGTGTTATGTGAGCACTGTTCTATCTACAGTTTCAAACAGGATGTCATGATTTAAGAATGATTTAGGTTTATTAAAGCTGCAAACACTTTGGATGAGCCCTTGCACATCACACATTTTGATCCTCAAGGTCTTAAGATGGTACTGACTCAATGTTAAGTCTATCGGATGTAATCTGTAGAAAGAGTTTGTTCAAATGCGGCACGAGTTAGTGCGAAAAATTGCATAGAAAGTTAAAAATAGCCGACTTCCTGTTCGTTATACGATATGTCTCCAGAGGCTTTTCTGTTCGTCTCACTATGCTACATACACAAGCCACATTTCATCATTGTAGGTGACACCACAACGAGGGGCTACCTTTGAGCAGCTTTGAAGAGCCTTTGGCCCACACCGAGAACGTGTCACTTAAAATATCACATTTTTCTAAAATATGCACACAAAGAAAGAAAGAATCTACTTGTGCATCAAGGCCTTTCAAAACTCTATTTACTTTTAGCAAGTGTAATAATAACTTTGCGATATCAATAGGTCCGTCAGTGCTCCGGTCCTTATAATGGAAACTGGCAGGATCCCTAACTTAGCCTCTACAAACATTTGAGTTAGATCTAATCCTGTGTTTGCGTTACACTGTTTGGTTTTGTCCTTAACTTCCCGTACCACAGAAGCTCGACTTCGACAACAACGTGCAGCTCTCCCTCACGCTGGCGGCTCTATCTCTGGGTCTCTGGTGGACGTTCGATCGGTCCAGGAGCGGCTTCGGGTTGGGCATCACCACCGCCGTCCTCGCTACCGTGTTCACGCAGCTGCTCGTCTACAACGGAGTCTACCAGTGAGTTCAGTGCACACAGAGGGGACGTCAAAGTGCTTTACAAAGATGAAAGGCATTAAGAGACATATTGTAAAATGGCACTCATTTAAAAGCAAAGATAATAAAAACATGAACAACAAAGGTACATGGATTACATTGACAGTGCCGTGTGAGATACTCGCATGTCTGACTCAATCATTGCTCACTTCTTAGCAGAAATAGTTTTCTTTGACCTCACTTTCTTTCTACTTTCTTTTTTAACTTATTTAGTTCTTTCAAGTGTTTCATGCTAAACAAACCCCCCTTTTTGAAAATGTTCATCTGCAACCCAATATTCAGAAAATTCAACGGATCCTGGCCGTATTCCATTACATTACATTTAGCTGACGCTTTTATCCAAAGCGACTTACAATAAGTGCGTTCGACCAACAAAATACAACCTTGAAGAAAACAGAATCATAAAGTACATCAGGTTTCATAGAGCCAAACATTTCAAGTGCTACTCAACTGGCTTTAGATAAGCCAGTCCTTTATTAGTATAAAAGTGCTTTGTTAATAGTTCTATCGCTCGAAGTGGAGTCGAAAGAGATGAGTTTTCAGTCTGCGCCGGAAGGTGTATTCCTGTAGCATATCATGACTTGTTACTTCAATATATATCATATTCATTTGTTCCCAGACATTCATGTGGCTTGCTAGTTTTGGACCCCATCTGTACCGCCAATGCCCGTAGGGGACTTTAACCCCAATGCACGTCGTACAGAATACATACAGAATGTCATTGAGCAGTCAAATACATACTGTAGATGCAACAGTGCACATTTCAACCAGTCTGACAAAAAGCAGATCAAATATATCCCCCACCCCCAAGAAAACAACAACACAACAAAGAACAGAGCAAATGAGATAAGTATACACATTCTCATAATAGACACATCAATATTAAAACACACAAAGCAAACGAGAGACAAGTGTTCCCTTCTTTGAAGAAACAAAACTGCCAGAGGATTAATGAGCCGTGCTCTGTCATCCCTACCTCCTGGTTTCATGTTGCACTCGCACCACAAACCACGTAGGTTTTAGTTACACAGCTTGTGAGACTGAGAAGTGTCTTGTCCCACCTGCAGGAAGCCATCAAACAGACCCTGTTTCTCCTGAAGCCAAACGAACAACCCCTCCTACTGAGTTCATCAAAAACACACAGCTGAGAAAAGAGACTTCTGTTCACGATGAGACGCTCAAACTGACTTTACGCAGGTGTCCTTCGAGGTGCCTTTCTTATCAATGGGAGTTATTTTAACTCCTTAAGAATAAGTTGGAAGCAGCTGCTGAACAAAACATCTCTACTTCATGGATATTAATTGTACATTCTTTGGGCTTTTCCTCTCTTTTAGATACACGTCTCCGGACTTCCTGTATGTGCGCTCCTGGCTCCCGTGCATATTCTTCTCAGGCGGAGTTACCGTGGGGAACATCGGACGCCAGCTCGCCATGGTAAGTCTAATTCACAGATATACATTAAAGTTTTATCTTGACAGCTTATTTCCACTTAAAGATATCAAGTGCAGTACTTATGTGCTTCTCAGTTCTTTAATAGCAAATCTAAGGGCAACATATGATATTTTAATTAATCTGATTATGAGGAAAAAACGACAGAATACTGAAAATAATCTCAGATTTTCAGGAAAAAAAACGGATTATCTTTCGCAAAATCTTCGCTTTTGGGGCCCTGATCCTCCTCCGTGTAACTCAGACGGAGATTGTTAAGTTATGGAGAAAGTCAAAGCATTATTCTGGAGATAATGGAGTTAAATGACAGTCGGAATGTCACTTTAAAACGGCGACCAAACCAGTTCCAGTTCTGCGGTTTTCAAGGGAACTTTTCCAGTTATGCAAAACTCTTGACCTGGATGTCTTTCATATTTTGCAAAGAGTATACTTGAAGGTTAAACACCTCATGTTTGGCGTGTCACTCTGCACAAAACACGCCGTCAATCCGCTTCAGATTTGCATTAGAGAGCTCCTCTGCACGCTTTAAAGTCGGTGCATCTACTAAGCTGCACCACGATAACACATTGAACCAGGAAGTAGCCGTATTTCAACTCCCGGTTGTTTTTAATCCATTTTGAAGTTTGAGAATCGACTTGAATGCCATTTTCAAACAACTGTACAAATAGGCTGATTAACAACATATGCAAGTTGGCATCCGGCAGTTTCTACGTGCTGGGGACTCATTTTGTTCAGCAACCTGTAAACTACATTGATTTCCAATTAAAGTTTTCATTTTAAAGGAATGCAAAACGATCCTAGGTTACAAGTAACGAGCCTTATGTTGATGGTAAACATAATAATGTAAAAAAACAAGCACATTTAAGACAATACTTTGATAGTTTTAAGTGTTGCTAATTATAGAAATGCATGTTCAGCAAACAGAATAATCCCACAGCTCCACAAAACATGCCGTCAACCAGCTTCAGATTTGCATTAGAGAGCTCCTCTGCACGCGTTATGAGCATCTACTAAGCTGCGCCACGATAACATTGTCCAAAGAGTAGTGCATTGGACGCCCCCCCCCCTTCCTTTCATAATGACCCCATCAAGTCAGCTCTGATGTCTCCATTAAGCTCGTGCCCAGAAGTAAAGTACGAATAATTGCATAGAAAATTAAACTTCCTGTTGGATATACGATATGTCTTCAAGAGTGCGTCTCACCGCGCTGCTTATACATACCAAATGTCATAATTGTCAATTTGAAGACCCTTTGGCCCTCACCCGAGAGCGAGACGCTTCAAATATCACATTTTACAAAAGTTTGCACACAAAAAATAAATAAATCTACTTCCGCAGCACGTCAAGGCCTTTAAAAACACTTCTCTCATAAGTATCCCATCAAGTCAGCTCTGATGTCTCCATTAAGCTCGTGCCCAGAAGCCTCGCCTCGTTCCGTCTGCAAAGTCCCGTCAGCGCTCCGTTTGACTCGAGTGGCAGCGTGAAAGCAGATTAAAGCTGTTTGTCACAGTGTTGGCAGTCAGGACTCGGCTGACCACAGGGTCATTTGCTCCTCGTTGTTTTTGTTTGTGATCGGGCCGGAGGAATGTTGGCACAAGGCGGCACTCATGGGTTTCTCTCTCTTTTGCTCCAGAGGGGCGTTTTATGAGGAGGAACACGAGACTTTGGGGGCTTTTTCTTACAGATCTCTTTTGCAGCGTGAGAGTTTGTTCAAATGCGGCACGAGTTAGTGCGAAACATTGCATAGAAAATTCTAAATAGCCGACTTCCTGTTCGTTATATGATATGTCTCCAAGAGGCTTTTCTGTTCGTCTCACCGTGCTGCGTACACATGCCACATTTCATAATTGTAGGTGAAACCACAACGAGGGGCTACCGTTGAGCAACACCCGAGAACGAGAGAATGTCTCTTTGATATTTTAAGATGGCTAAATGAGCCATCAGAAAGCAGCACGTGTTGAGCAAGAAGTCCTCTCTTCCCCTTTTGCAAAAAGAAGGAATAAGCACTTCCAAAAAAAGGAGGAACTGAGAGCTAAATATTCCTGTGCTGACATTTAAAATATATTTTAGCACCAGGTCCTTATTTGCTTAAAAGCTACTGGTTGTTGAGAGAGGGTGCAGCTCTTCACAGGAAAGTGAAACTACTCAGATTGATTTCTTGGAAACGAGTCACCTGAGGTCATGAACACATCAGCAGTTATGACATCGCTCTACAAAGCACTTCAGCATCATGAATCTGACAATAAGCAGCTCACATTGAAGCACTTCATTCCAGCACTTTCACTTCTGCATTACTTTGATTTGGTGAATATGTGTTGCTGCAATCTTCTACTTGGATCCTCAAATGTTTCACTTTTAAAAGTACCTAAAGTTGCATTACAGAGAACTGGAGAGGCCTCAGACCTGTCTTTTTCATTTGGCTTATCGTGTTTAGATGTATCACTGTTCATGTTCTATTGTTTTCAGAATACCTTCACTAGTCCCACCGAGGGTACATGCACGTTGTTACAGCAGAAAAAGAGCCAGCTTAATGTTTTTACATATTTTAATGATGTTCCTAATTTGTTATTGTGATTTTCTTTGTCATACTCTTTGGGCAGCATGAAAGGTGCTATATACATAAAGGGTATTATTGACACTCTTCTGTCTCCCCTCAGGGCGGCGTGGAGAAACCCCACATGGACTGAACGCAGCACAAAGAAGAGAAAGAAGGACAGGCGAATTAAAGATGGACACGTTACGTGAAGAAGGAGAGAACAGGAGGAAAGAGACTCTGATTAGACTTCGTCCTCATAACAAAGTGCCATGCACCTCCTTGTGGCCAAACCTCCATCGAGACAGGAGGACGGTGTTTTGCCTTTTCTTTGATTTTGAAGTGTTTTATTTCCCCGCTGGAAGCATCTTCCTGAGTGGAGGTGTTGATGCACCTGGACTTGGTGCAAAAGACTATTTCTGTTGTTATTTTTAATATATATAATCATAAAAAGGGAATTGTACGAGTGGGCGAAACAGATGTCCTCACTCTCTCTCAGTGAAATGTATTCAGTTGAAGCGCAGGGAGATGTGTGTTCCCAGTTTAACCAAATTAAGTATTTATTTTTGAATGACCCCAAACCAAATATGGAAGTATTCCTTTAAAGTGACGATGGTGGATAGAATAGAGAGACAGGAAGTATGTAGAGGAGTGACAATTAGTCTTTACAGGCTGTGACTCACCTGCGTAAATTCAATATGCTACGAGTCAAAAAGCTCACAATTCAAGTTCCTCAGAGAAGTCGCATTGACCCTTGAATGGTATATTTACACCATACAATTATTGGAAAACGGTGGAGGATGAGGAGGGCCACGTGTGACGTGTTTGGGGAGATCTGACCAAAAGAGATTTTATTTTGTTTGGAATTCTGAGAAAAAAAGTTGGAAATCTAAGAAAGTCGGAATTCTAAGAAAAAAAGTCGGAATTCTGAGAAAAAAAGTTGGAATTTCGAGAAGAAAAGTTGGAAATCTAAGAAAGTCGGAATTCTAAGAAAACATTTAGGAATTCTAAGAAAAAGTCGAAATTCTAAGAAAAAAAGTTGGAAATCTAAGAAAAAAAATTAACAGAATTCTGAAAAGAATATCAGATTTTCAGAAAAAACTATTTTTTCCCTGCAAAATCCTCACTTTTGGGCCCTAATCCTCCTCCATATAAAACCATTTTTAGTTATTAAGTTATGGACAGAGTCAGAGCATTATTCTGGAGGTAATGTACCGGGAGTAAAGTACTTTTGCCACGGGTAAACCGGTTGAAACCGCTCTCCGGTGAGTTTAGTTTTGGGAACATACGGCGATGAAGAAGACATTAAGATTTGCAGTCTGTGATTGCCTGTGTATTATAGAACGTAGTGCTTTTGTCACTATAACCATTTTAGTTTCATCATTTGTACAAACACGACATTATTGCTCATGTAAAATGGATTTCCTTGTGAGACAGGTATTACTGCCACACTAGACCTACAGTATGTTAGTCAGCGAGGATTAAGTGCAATCAGAGTATTCATGAGCCCATTTATTTATTATTTCTGACAAGTATATGCAGTGTGGATACCGAAACAATAACATGGTTCAGAGATTAGAGTCACATGCCTTCAGAGTCAAAACCAATGACTCTCACAAGAGAGGAAACAATATATTGTGTCAAAACAATTGTCATCATAGAAGGAAACCATACTTTTTTAAACATTTTGTGGCGGATCACTTCGATCTGCTCACATTCAGGTGTGTTATTCTGGAGAGGAAGCTTTATTTTTGGAGGTGGTGAAGCACCTTTGGGATGTTTTAGGCGTTTGTGTGTCTGATATTTCAGCGGTGTATCATTTTTTGCTACCATGGATTTAAGTGAAAAATAAAAACACCTCATAAGGAGATCTGCGTTTAGTCATTCTTCAATAAGGGTTTTAAAGAGGACATGTTTATAACTTCATGTCTCTGTCTCCATGCTTTAATGTTCAAAAGGCTGCAGCACCTGTTTTCACCCTCTGTCTGAAACCAGAGCCCAGTCTGTTCTGGACGGCTCTGTTGTGATTGGTCAAACACTAAGAGATATCCCACCCCTTAACCTATCGTGTACAATGTGTTGGAGCACTAGCCAATAGGAGCGTGAGTGTTACATAGGGACGTCATAATGTTACGGAAATGAACAAAAAGGAGCCTTTACATGCACCAATAAACACACCACAGGAAAAAGCTGAGTATGTCCTCTTTAATACTAGATGACATCATGATATAGACCTTTTATTTTTACCCTAATTACACGTCTCAGCAGCGTCAGGAACACAATGGCTTTGGGTTTGTTTTTTTCGTCTGGGGGTCCGTTGCACCGGGGGTCTCTGGGCTGTTTGTTGTGTCTGCTGTCAGGCCCAAATTGAATAGATGAGGACACTCTTTTGTCCATGGCCTCTGTCAGTCTCCGGAGCCATTATAATGTCTTCGGCTGCATCTTCTCCCCCCTCCCCGAATAAAACCCACCCCCTGTGTGTCACTAGCTCTCCCCCTCCTCTCCCAAAACACGCCTTTCTGGAGGGCAGACTTCTATATATACCTAGCGGGGGACTGACAGTTAACCTTTTGCTCTGGGGAGGGACATTTCTGGGAGTGGGGCCAATATCTGTGGGCTATTCTGAATGGAAACCCCTCGTTCTGGAAGCCCCTCTATCTATTTATCTGTCTCTCTGACAGGCCAACGATCCGGCGCCACACGCCACTTCTTCTTCCTCTTCTTCCTCTTTCACTCCCCTCCTCCTCTTCTCAGGCACAATAATTGGCCGGACTTCAGCCTCCTTTCATTTCCAGCCACGGCAAACTGAAAGACTCCATTAGAGCGCCTCCTTATTGCCAAAATACACCCCCCCCCCCTCGTACACCCCCTCTCTCTACGTCCTTCCTCCAAGGCCAGGAGACAGATCTGATGTATTGATCTGAACATCAGTTTCACCTCCTCGCAGCTACATTGTGTTTCCATTTTGTCTCTAGCTGTTATTGAGCCTATTCATTTGTTGTCTGCCAGGAAACATATCAAAATGTGTCGTCTGCTAAAAGACCTTATATCATGAAGCATATTCAGGCAGTAGCGTAGACACCATGAGCACATCTACAGTTAAAAAGACAAATCAAATCTGAGCCAACGGACAATGCTCAGTTTTAGTTGAATACATCCCCAATTTAACGCTAGTCACATTTTTAATGTAACTGTAAGGGAAGCCTGGTTATGGGAAATCGTGTATTTTGGTTTTCCCACTGGAGTTTGTTTTTACAGCGTCTTTGATGTCACATCATGTCCAAAACAAAGGGGGGTCTCTTACTGTAAGCTGTTGCCACACAGGTGCATGAATTATTGATTTGGCTGGGAATGACATGCTGTTCACACGCAAAGACACAATTTAGGGAGATTTGTAGCCTTTGCAGACCATTTACATGCACAGAAACCTATAGAATACACTACAGGTAAATGGTCAAATGGACTTATATAGCGCTTTATCCAGTCTTTAAGACCTCTCAAAGCGCTATGTCGTTCACCCATTCATACAGAGCAGTGTACCTGACTCTAGGACCTAACATTCACACACCGTTGGCCATCGGGAGAAACTCAGGGTTCAGTATCTTGCCCAAGGATACATCGACATGTTGACTGCATGGGCTGGGATCGAACCCACAACCTTCTGAAGGACCGCACCCCCTCGCAGCCACAGTCGCCCTGATGCCACTACAGGGAAGAGGAAACCCCAACAAGCAGAACACAGTAGATCCTCTTTCAAATACTCAAGTACTAATATGTCAACAAGGTACAACACTGGAGCAAATGTACTTATTTTCTTTCCACCACTGCTGAAATGAAAGGTGGCACAGCGGATTAGAATAGAAAGTACGGATCAAGAAAGTGTTACAGAATCTAGGTCCAATAAATTAAAAAGCATTCCACCTTTATCTTCCTTTGTTGTTTAAAGTTGTGCAACACCTTCGTCCCCTTTAACCTCTGCAAACTCAGTGTGTGTTTAAAACCTCACAGTAAATGACTTTTTATAAACGTGTGTTCTCCTCACCTCGGGGTCTTTGCAGGATGAAGACGCCATTCCCCCTCTTCCTCCTCTCTTTGCCTGCCACACACATTTACAAGTCTCTGAGAGTGGAAGTTAAAAGCAAGAGCATTGAGGAGCGGTAAATGCAGCAGGTAGATCACAGTGAGGAGTGATGGCTTTTGTTGCCACCAGATGACAGTGTTTATCCTCTTATTCTGTCTGGACATTAACACCATGACCTCCATGGACCCCTAGTGGAGGCACAGGAAACAGGAGAGGTCTTGCAAAAGGTTTTATTCATCAATTTATTCCATATAAAATTACATGTATACATCTCAGGAGAATTCAGACAACACATGAATACATGTTGAATACAAAAGAGGTAGAGAACTTCACACCAAAATGTGTTTTTTTCCACTCAGATTTCTCCTTAAATGCACCAGAACATAAAAATTCAGATCTCCAAAAGATGGTTTATTAAACAGCGGCAGGCAGGGAGATTATTCCTGGAATATGTCTCCGGCGCTGCAGCGAGTCACATGCATGATAGAGAAGGTCAATGAAATGGATCGAGTGGAGGAAATCATTGCACTCTCTTGTTTCTCGGCCCAAAAAATATAAAGGTCTTCAGCGTCTAATGAAAGATTACGTGTGTGTGGGAGTGTGTGTTTAGGGTCTACTGAGTCTTCATTACACCAGAGCTGAGGTCCACTCCCGTCCTCTAACCTCGATCAGCGCCTCTCCACTAGGCCAGGAATAATGAATTATTATGCATTGGGGGGGGGGGGGAGAACATTGGACTCCATTTTAGCTCAAATTACTTCTGTGATCATTCAAATGGCAGGCTGCTCTGCACATGTTCCCATCGGAGGGTCTTATTATCCCCCCACTCTTCATCTAAGGAGAGGATTTCAGAACAATAAAACCGGTTGTCTTGACAGTAAATCAAAAGTAAAAACAGAGACACAGAATCATGTTTAAACAACGTCACAGTGGGATTTAGCCTTGTGTGCCATTCCTCTTCTCCTTCCTCCTCTTCCTCCTCTTCCTCTTCTTCCTCTTCTTCCTCCTCTTCCTCCTCTTCTTCCTCCGCAGGACAACAACACAATGACAGGCTAAACCTCATGTGATGGCACATTATGCATGCCATCCAAACAAATCCTTCCCAGTGTAAATTAAAATTGCAGCTCACATCTGACTCCCTAAACCGACCACCGTCATGATGATAATAATAATAGCTGGGCGTGATACCCGAGAGGCAGAAAGTCAAGGTGCACAGCAAGTTAATATCAGCCTTTTCCTTCATAAATCAAAAATAAATAAGGGCATATGAGGGAGAGTTCTGATTTACCTGCAGCTTTACGATGTATTTATCATATGAACAAGTCTCCTCCAACAATGCAGCACACTTCAAACAAAAGGAAATAGTGCAATAAAACAGTGCAAAGGACAACATGGTGACAGAAGGCTGCAGGAATAAGAACAACATCTGAATAAAAACATAGTAGATGCCAGAATGTGAAAAATAAACACGATTTTTAGAATAATCTGTACCCTTATAACTCACAGTTCAGACACCTGTTGTGCAGACAGATGTGCGCCATATTTAAAGAAGCAGAGCTGTTTTCTCACACACACACACACACACACACACACACACACACACACACACACACACACACACACACACACACACACACACACACACACACACACACACACACACACACACACACACTCACACACACACACACACACACACACACACACACACACACACACACACACACACACACACACACACACACACACACACACACACACACACACACACACATATAAGATAAGTCACCTGCTCACATATTGTCAAAGAAAGCAGCCTTCATTTGCATAATCCCAGTCATGCTTGCAGCCTGTTTAGGATGCACTAAAGGTCGATGTTTGTCATGTTTTAATTAGTCTTCTTCATTAGCAGGCGCGGGAGACATGTTCTGGGAAGCAACAGGCTCTCTCTGAGCTGCTGAGAGACGCGCAAAGTTGGCAGGCTAAATCCATCCGGGAAAGTTATTGCGCCTAAAATGGCCTTTGGCAGCTCAGCCCCCCTGATAAGTGACACATTCACTGCATATCTGAAGCTGGGGAGGGGGGGGTACAAACAACTCAGGTGCACCCAGGGGTGAAAGGGACCCGGTGGCACATGGTGCTTTCATGGGAGTCCGGTGCTATTTCGGTTGCTCTTTTATCCGATACCACACAGGGAGTCTGACCTCCGGAGCGCGGACATTACAGGAATTGTTTCTCACTTTTAGAAACGGGAATACACGGAAGGGGGAAAAGTTGCACGTGTGTTTCTTTCCTTCTTTTTCTGTTAGATCCAACTTTATTGTCAATGCACAGAAAGAAATGCAGTTTGCATCTAACAAGAAGGTGCAAAGAGTAGTATGAGGTTTTCACACAGATTTATTAAACAAGTAACTTAACGCTTGGATCATTAACCCACTTTATGAGAATTGAAAATAGATATAATTTGGGGAAATGTTCTTAATGTCTTTAGGATTGCACGTCACATGTTTCAAATCAGAAGTATTTCCCCAACCTGCTCTCAGACAGTTTCTGCAGCAAGTGCTTTCCACCTGTCTCTCTCACACTTGTTCCTCCTGCTCGTAAACAGGACTTTGAGACAGGTGCACGAGGCATTTGGACCATCCAAAGCCCGTGAAGCATGCTGGGAGGAACCGAATACTTTATATGGGGAGCTGCAGGTCACTAACAGTACATTATCTTATTCTTTCTTTCACTCTGCATTCCCTCCTGCTGCATATGGAGAATGTAAACCCAGAGACCTGAAATAGACCTGAAGGCCTCAGAGGGGAAAGGCAGCTACCTGATGCACATCCGGGGACTTTAGCAACATTTGGGAGGAAACTCTACATTCTAACTTTTACGCATCAGTGGTGCTTAGACCAATTTGACTGGGGGGTTAATTTATGAGGGTGACATTTAAAAAGGGATAAAGACAACATTGCAACACTATTAGTTCAGTACAAAGTCATAGCCCACAAAATAAAGTAACATAAAATACTCAGTGACTTTGTTTTGCTGCAACACTCTCATATTTCGTGGTACAGAATTTCTGAAGGGACTTGGTCAAGATTGTATTAAATTACGTTATTGGAAAAAAACAAAAACAACTTTGAACCAGGTTTAAAGTATTTTGTGCAGAGGTGGAAGATACTCCATTTTGTATAGTGACAGTCCTGCATACTAAAATGTTACTTAAGTACTAGAGTGTTGGCATTAAAAAATACTTAAAGTACCAAGTACTTGTTATGCAGAATCATATATATTAAAGTACTGGATTACTGGTGAAAGTGGAGCTAATTTAAATTACTTTATAAACTGCTTCTCGATATCGTGACTTTATATTTCAATTTACTAGTGGATTGATATTTTGCATTAGCTAATGATCTGAATCTGTAAAAGCTTTTAGGTAAATGTAGGCCAAGAGTAAAAACTATAATACTGGCTTCAAACATGTAGTAAAGTAGAAGTTTAACGTGGCATACAATGAAAATACTCATTCTCACTCAATGTTAAAGTACCTCCAATTTAAAGTATACTTTAGTAAACCATGCGTTTTTATGAGCCTTCATTTCTCTTTTTGCGCACTTCATTTAGGTTTTGACTTCATTTACAATTCTAAATGAATAATACAAACATATTTTCTGTGTTAGTTTTGCTATAACTTGTATGTCTCCTGGTTGTTATTCAGAGCTGGAAGGCGTGTTTCTCTCCGATTTAAAATTCCGTATTTTGTCAATAAATGATTCAGAAAGCCTGATCTCCTGCTCCAGCCTCTCAGTCTCCTAATCAGCCTGTTTAGGATTTACACACTAATCATAGCTCTAAAAAAATAACTATTTCCACTCGGGCAAAATCTATTTTAAATGTAGTAAACTTTAAATACAGTTTGTATTTGGTCACAACTTCATTAACCTGCAGAAACTTCACTTTTTATCAGCAACTAAACAGTGTTCGCCTTGATGTTAATTCATGCAGGAGTTTGACTTATTTTACGGAATTATTAAGAAATCAAAGACTGCACGTGCACGTCTTCCTCATATTTGTGAGCAGTCTTCTGAAGGGAGATCAGCTGCATTCAGTTAGCCGTCGTCCAATTTAGCTGAGGCCTTAATTGCGCTCAGGGTGGCGCACATGTTGCTGTGCAGAAATACGCGCCGCTCCTTAAGAACAATCCGCATTCAAATGAGACTTATCTTCGCCAGAGCGATCAGAAGGATTAGGAGTTATTAAAACCTATAAAAGGCCTGACACCAGAAGAGCCTGCAGCCTCAAAGTACAGAGGATTCATCTGTAAACACACACACACACACGCGCACACACACGCACACACCACGGAAATTATATAGACATCATGCGGGAGGGTGAATAAAGAATGGAGTAAACTATGATTTCTGGATGACTAGACGTAAAAATGACAAATTAGACTTAAAAATACAAGTTGTAAATCATGCAATGACCTTATAAATAGAATATAGTGTATAGTTTACATAGTAGAAAGTAGAAAGTAGAATATTGAGCATGGTACAGTAGCATATTTTAGAAAAAGTTAAATTACGCACGCTAATCAGAAAGAGGTTCGTGTTTTACGCTGCAAAAATATTCATGATTTGACAAATAATTGCTTTTTATTCATCTAAATGTCTTTTATTTACCATGTATTTTTGGTGCTTTGACCAGTTCTCCCATTTCCAACACACTACACGTAATTAAGAACATCACAGGTGGAAGTCACTCTCCAAATCACTTAAATGTATTTTTAGATTAATTTGCTTTTCGGATTTTTTGCACTTTGCGTAATTAGGCCCGGTTCTAATCATCTCTCATTCGGCTGCTGCTCTGGCCTGAGCCGTGATAAAAACAAAAAACAGGGCGGCTTCCAGGCCCTCTAAAGCATGACAACAACAACAACAAAATCATACAGGATCACCAAAAAGCAGAGGCTGGCTTTCAGGGTTTTGAAAGGCACAGGAAGCTGGAGGATTTGGTGCGAGCCCTGCATGGTGACAGAGCTGATATTAGAGACCCCCATTCATCTGGAGAGAGTGTGTGTGTGTGTGTGTGTGTGTGTGTGTGTGTGTGTGTGTGTGTGTGTGTGTGTGTGTGTGTGTGTGTGTGTGTGTGTGGGGGGGGGTGCATCTGCAGAAGAGGTCCCAGCACCCTCTGATCTGTGAGCTGCACACATCACGGCGTCCATTCACAAATCCTCCTCTGCGCGTCACCTTTTGTAGTAACTCCATAGTGCTGAGCGCTGGTGACGTGGAAGACAATCCTACCAAGGAAAATACAGAGAAGAAGAGAGGAGGAGGGGGGGGGGGGGGAATAGGTTAGGAACTCAAGGACAGGGCACATGCGCACAATGCACTCGATGTCTTATAGTAGTAGTAAGAAGGGGGGGTATGTGTGAGGAGGAGGAGGGTGCAGCTATAATATGAAACCTGCACAGAAACAAAACTAGAAGTGCGAAAACTGATTTTTTTTCTTAGCGATTTTAACCCCAAAAGCAGGAAAGCTTCACCATGCAGTGTGTGTGTGTTTTTAAAGCATTCACTTATTTACAGACAGACATGACATGTGTGCATGATCAATATTTCCTGCTTGCATGAACAAGAACCGAATATATTCATGGTCAATTATAAATTGAATCCGAGGTTTGCTTCAAATACAAGGCAACGTGCGTCCCGCAGGTTCAGAACAACAAGCTGCGGTGATGAGGGTGTGATCGTATGTTGGGGAATTACAATAAGGCCTACAAAAAAGAATAATTGTGGAAAAAATGTCGACTATATGAGAGAATAGACGCTTGGAACGTGCACGTGTGTGCAGAGCGATTGTTGCACACGGAAATAGGTTAATTATAGTCGACTTTGAAGGACAGCGTGTCTTTAAAACGCCATTATTGGACTATTCAAAATGTGCGTGGATGTTTTAAAGTAATCACTAAATAAAAAGTACACACGCTTAAAGAAACTGTAAGCGCAGGTTTTAGGCACTCTTTTGGATTGTTCTAGATCATTAAAGCAAGAATAAAACAATTCGACTCACATCCTAACACCACGTTTGCACAGACCTACGGATACAATAAAAATAAAACACACCTACAAATATGTCCAATGGTCATAAACGCTTCATTTTGCATGGATACTTCCAACTGAATCCAGCAATATTTGAAGAAACAACTGAATAACATGAAGGGTTCAGTAGCCGATGAAGACAATAACCAAAAACAGCCAAACACAATAATAAAGCAGGTTTAAAATCACACTTACTAGCTTGCCTGTGTTTACTTGTAAAAAATAACACTAATATGCAAATCAACTGGATGCTGTAGCTATATTTTAACCCTTCATCAACAGACGACGTGTCCTAAGAGTAAAGACGGAGGCCTCAGTCAAACAACAAATCCTCAGTTAGCAATGACTGGCTCTCCTAAAACAGGAAGCATTGTGTCCAAAAGAAACCGATGCAAAGTGAGCAAACAATAGGGAATACAATATGTGTAATTGTGTGGTATTTACTGCAGAAAACACACATATATTCTAGTGTACTTTGCTAAATAGAAAGAGATTACTTCTGCGCACTTTTGGGGTAAAAGTGGCTGTGCGTAAAAATCATAACCGGCACTTTAAAATAGAAACAGGTGAAATAACTAGCATTCATATCGCTTTTTAAAGCATTGTATGAGTTGTAATATGGGTTGATATGTGCATGTTTAGCAGTGCACACATGCTCTTATTATAATTCAGAGGCTGGTGTCATTTCCTCCAGACTGATTTCCTCCTGCTCTGTGAGGTTAGAGGCCAGCAGCGGCCTGTCTGCGGGTCCTTTGTGTTTATTTAGCCTCAACATTAATCTGCGCTTCCCCTCACATAGGGAGAAACAATCGCAGCATGAGAGAGGCTGTCTAATTACATCTCTCACTTTTAACTCTGTGCAGCCGACATGTGATGAGCCCTTTGTGCCACGAGAGACACAAACAGGTAGATTTTAGGGATACGGATTTTAAAAAATGAAGAAAGAAAGAAACACATATCAGCCTGTGACGTGCGTTTTGAGAATATGGACTAAAGTATTCTAGGTCATCAAATCATCTCATTTGCTTCGCTTTTTGCACAAAGCCCGTGTTTAACAAGTGAAAAGTCACTTATAGGGAGCGTTACGCAAGACACACACACCCAGGCTTATTCTCGAGTTTCAATTTAGAAACCAACACATTAAACCGTTTTGAAAAGGAGCATGGAAAGCGCATATTGCGGGTATGGCAAAAGCTAAAACTGCGAAATCATATTAAAAAAAGGCTCACCACAAAATAACATTTGAAGGAGTTTGAGTTTCTCCCACTCCCGAAAAAACGACAACGCACACTTGTAGACTTGTCCTAATAAAAAGAAAGTATCTGGATGTCTTTCTAACTGAAATGAAAACAGTTTTTAGCAGCACACGAAAAGTACCTTGTAAGTTCTGCAAAAGCTAGAAAACACTGACTTTTTTTATAAAAAATACTGTAGTTTCCATTTAAGGAATTTAAGATAATCACAAATACATTTTTACTAATCTTGGAAATGTTACTCCCAACAAAACAACAATAATGCACCTTGTGATAGTAAAGAGAAAGCAGATGACTTTCTAACTGAATTGTTCCTTCTGCTCCAGCTGTTCACTCAGAAAGCATCTTGTCTCACTGAATGAAAACAGCTTTGAGCAGAATACATGAAAACGAGTTTATATGTTATTGCAAAAGGTGAAAAAACTGCTAAATCATTTAAAAACACACAAATGCTTCAACGTTTTAAGAAATGAAGGCTGCTCCCAAAAACAACAACAGTGCAGTAATATGTAGAAAGCAAATACATGACTTTCCAACTGAAATGAAAACAGCTTTGAGCAGAACATGAAAACGAGTTTATTGCAAATGTGAATCAAAAATAAAGCTGCTCTCCAAAAAACAACTTGTAAAAAGAAAGCAGTTGCTTGACTTTCCAACTGATTTGTGTCTCACTCAGTCTCAGTCTCTCAGTCTCAGTCTCTCAGTCTCAGTCACTCAGTCTCAGACCTTCTGCTCCAACACAACTATACAAAAACCTACAATGCACGTTCTCAGTCTTTAGATGATAACAAGACACTGTCTAACTTAAAATGTACTTACATTAAAACAGCTTTGAGCAGCAGTACATACAAAGTAGTTTATATGTTATTGCAAAAGGTGAAAAAACACAAAAAAGCTTCCCCCCCACCTCCTAAAAAACTAATGAAAAAAGAAAGCAGCTGCGTGACTTTCTAACAGATCTGTTCCTCACTCAGTCTCTGGTGCTCCTCGGTACCTCTTGGCTCTTTACGCCCGGGATCAGTCGCGGAGACTCGGCTTCTGGATCCTCTAAAGGCCGGGAGGGGGGGGGGGGGCGTCCCGGGA
Organism: Gymnodraco acuticeps; assembly: GCF_902827175.1. NCBI lineage: Eukaryota > Metazoa > Chordata > Actinopteri > Perciformes > Bathydraconidae > Gymnodraco > Gymnodraco acuticeps. The sequence continues at coordinate 210,473 of NW_022991025.1, forward strand.
GGAGGAGAGCTAACTTCACATCGGTCAGCAAAGTTACCCAAAGTTTTGTCTTTGGCGCGACTCAGTGTCCCGAAACAGTTTGTTTGCATCACTGATTTCTGTTAAAGGGATAAAGACCCTGTCCGCGCGCAGCGTCACGAGAGGCCAACAGGAGAACATCAAAAACACACATGGACATTTAGCTTGGCACAGTTTCTGTTTTCAGGCATTTTGGAGCCAATTATGAGACACATCCTTCAAATAAAGTGGTTATAATGACTATTGTTGTGTAATTGCATTGGATTTCAAAGAGATGTTTTAAAGGGTCCACAATGACTCCAAATGTGAGCCTAGTGCACTGTTTCCCGGCTTTAACCTTGGCCCACACGTCCTATTGACCTCAGAGGTGTTATAATAACCTGTAAAGCAGACAAAGGCATGTTGTAAATATGATTTTTTCAATATATTTTTAGATATTGTAAATGAAAAAGCTTGTCCTAAATCTCCAAATTCGTCTTGAGCTCTGGATTTTTTCATGTTTGATTTAAAATCTGATTTGTGGGTTTAAATTGATTTAAAATGGAAGTTTGGTGATCTCAAAGTGCTTACAATGACATGTATGTACACCTAAGATATGTTTTAATGTAGTAAAAATGTACTATTGTTGGTTTTATTGGGAATTCCTCCCTGCCCTGCAAGCAAAGGAGCCCCGGGGGTCTCAGTTTCACAGACGGTGCTTCCATTGTTTTAAAACATCAAACAATGTGATGGGCATCATGTTTTGCATTGCAAACTCAAATAAAGAAAACATAGAATGCAGATTCTTACGCACAGAGTAATTATTGGGAGTGTGTGTGAGCACGCACTGGATTTAAATGAGGCTTCTTCCCCTTTACTGGGGCGAGGATGGGCGTTTGTGGACTACTCCGGGGTCTGCGTCACGTGGCCTAGTTTCTGCCATCCTATTGGTCCAAGGCACGTGTCTGGGAGGACGGTGGGAAAACGTCACTCGAGGGGCTCGTATTGAAAATAAGAACAAAACTCCAGAGTGAGAGTATTAGAGCATCAGTTTAGGAGCCTCTTTATTTACCCTTAGTTTAGTTTAGGTGTAGCGGAGCGCACAGAAATCGGATAAATTGGACGGTGCGCAAATGGCACATTTAGCTCAGCTGTAACCCGAGGTTGAGGGAATATATGTCAAAAAAGTATGCTTTTCTCAGAGGACACTATTGCAAGATTTTGCATGGTGTCCGAGGCGCTCACTAGCATTTGAGTTTTATTTTTTTTAGCGTGCAAAAAATCCTGCAATTTAATTTCTCCCCAGAAGTTCTTTTTTGCACATTTTAAATTGCAGAGGCGACAAAGGGGTTAAAGCGCGTAAAGGAAAGTGAATCAGTATGGAAGAAAATGATCAGGGCAACAGAGACGTGGTGGTGGAGGAGTCGGCGGATGAATCCAACAGAGATGAGTCCAACAGAGCCATCCTCCCCATGCTCCATCAGCCCGGGAACCCGCAGATCCCGCACCGGGTCACCAATTTCTTCATCGATAACATCCTGCGCCCGGACTTCGGACGCAAAAAGGACGGTGGAGAGACCCGAGGATCAGAGAGCAGCCTGAACCTCCACAGCCCTGCTCAGACCGAGCCGGTGGGGGGGAACACGGTGCCGGCGGAGGGCACCTCCACTCCTCACACTGTCACCGGGACCAAGAAGCCCCCTATAGCCGAGGAGGAGCCCCTGAAAGCCCGCAGAGAGAAAGGAGACCAGTGCCTAAGCTCAGACTCAGACAGTTCCCAAGCCAGCTCGAACCCTCCCCAGTCCAGTAAACCCATGCTGTGGCCGGCCTGGGTTTACTGCACCCGGTACTCGGACAGGCCTTCTTCAGGTTGGTGCTTCACATCGTTTTCACTCCGTACCGTATTCCCGGTAACCTGAAATACCCCGTAACACTGACCCCGGATGCCTTGACCGAGTTCTCCCGAGTGGAGCAGCGACGCGTGCAGAGAGAGCGGAGCAAAACTGAGAATATACTGAGCATAAAAGCACGTAGGATTTTTGTAGAAATATTATTTAAATGTAAAACGCAAATACATTTGGTCCACGAAGAGTATGCGGTTGTAAAATGTGATTTTATAAATCTAAATCAATCTAAATCGGGATTTTCCGTGAGATGAGGCCTGTTTGAAACTAGAAAGGAATATTATGTATTTTAAAAGTAACTTGTATTTAAACTACTCGCAAAAGTCATTTTAAATACATTTTGAAAATAGCTGTTTAGAATTTACGCACAGATTTATTTTCTTTAAATGTTACAAGTTGTTGTTTATTTCCTCGGGTTTGAATATGATGAAACCGGGGTCGTATAAATACAAAAAAAAATAGCTCGATGCTGAAAGTCTCCCAGAGGAACTGCTTTTTGCAAACAATTATATTCTTGTTTTGGCACTTTGCTGAAAGTTGAGTTTGGGGTGAATTAAAAATGCATGTTTCCACAATGGACGCTCCTTATGTGTGTGTGCTGTCCAGAAGTGTCTCCTGGTATTATTCCCTGTGTTTGTTTAGGCTATAAGAAAACATTGTCAGCCTGCAGAAAACTTAATAGGAGCGTTTTCTGGAGCGTCCATAAAGTGGAGTACAACTTGTTCTCATGCATTATGTAACGCTGTATGGAGTAGCGTAGAGGACTACTACGAGTTGTAGAGCTGCTCAGCTTGTATATGGGCTGCGTGGAAAACACACACAGACAGAAGCTGATTCATCATGTTCGGCGTGTTGTAGAGCTTCATGTATGTTTTCCTCTGATTGGAGGAGGGAACCAAACACGAAGGCCTCTCAGCAGAATGAAAATGATCGTAATGTGTTGCTGCTCTAAATTCTCTTCACGTTTCCTCCATTGAGGAGCTTTTCAAGTGGCCCACAAAAACAAAAATGCAAAGCAGCTGCAGCGAACTGTATCCTGTGCTGTTGCTGCGTAAAAGTGATGTTTCTCCTACTGTCGTCCTATTGGTTCATAATTCCTTATTACTACAGACAGTGTGTGTGTGTGTGTGTGTGTGTGTGTGTGTGTGTGTGTGTGTGTGTGTGTGTGTGTGTGTGTGTGTGTGTGTACGTAGCCTATATGTGTGTGTAAGCGAGGAAGAAGGATAGGAACAGGGAGGGAGGGGGGAGGTTTTGGTTCCTGGGTGTTGGTGGTGTCAACAATTTTACAATCGTATTAAAGTGTGCCAAAAAAAGGCTTTGGGGAATCAATTAAACTTATTCTGTGAATTGTTTAAAACAAATCACGTAAGCCCCGAATGACTTGAGGATGCATGCACATTGGTTCACTTAGTTATTTATCTATTTTGGATCGTTAAATACGTTTTAAAAATCTATGCTGTCCTCTAAAACAAACTTAAAGCACCTGTTTTGGATACATACACATTACCCTTGGTGTTTTGACAATGGTTTACATATTTATCTATTTTGGAAAGTCACATTTTCTTCTAAATAGACATTACGCACCAGTTCAAGATTAATACGCACATTACCGTAATAATGATTCATGCACAATTGTTTATTATATGGTAAATACGTTTTCAAATCTAATTTATCTTCTTAAGTAGACTTTACGCACGGATTCATATTACCCTGGATGTATGGATTGGTTTACTTATTTCTCAATTTGGATAGTTTTAAAATTCAGTTTCCTTCTAAAATACATTTTACGCACGAGTTTTGGACGCATTTGCATGAAAAGTAGGAATACATACCACTTAGAGTAGACTGAGTAGTTTACTGCAGAAAACTATTTTTAAATTCATTTCTAAAGTTGTTATTGAGCCGTATGCATCATTACGTTTGGCCTTGTAACCATGACCATGTTTTGATGCTGACAAAACAATATCCGAGTGACCCCTCCCCACATTACAGTGCCAAAAAACACCAGTTTAAGATGTCTCTGTTTAAATAGAGTATTTTAAGGAGCAAACTATATTTAAAATACATTTCTAAAATTGATATTAAACCGTATGCTTGGTCACGTTGTTGACTTGTAATCCTTTCCATGTTTTGATGCTGGCAAACCAAGATCTGCGGGACCCCTCCCCACTTTACAGTGCCAAACACCATCAATATGCAGTCTCTGTTTCAATAGGATATAGTTAGAGGTTGATTGAGTATTTTATGGAGCAAAAATATATTTAAAATTAATTTCTAACGTTGTTTTTGAACCGTTTGCATGATTACTTTACTGCCTTGTATGTTTTGATGCTGACTAACCACTATGTCTGTGCCCCCTGCCCACCTTACAGGGCCAAGATCTCGAAAACCAAAGAAGAAATCGACCACCACCACCACCACCACCACACCCACCACCCCCCCAACCAGCAGCAGCAGCAGCAGCAGCAGCAGCAAAGAGGACAAACGACCACGGACGGCCTTCACTGCAGAACAGCTGCAAAGACTAAAAACCGAGTTCCAGACGAACCGATATCTGACGGAGCAGCGGCGGCAGCACCTGGCGCAGGAGCTGGGCCTCAACGAGTCCCAAATCAAGATCTGGTTCCAGAACAAGAGGGCCAAAATCAAGAAGGCCAGCGGGGCAAAAAACTCTCTGGCCTTGCACCTGATGGCACAGGGACTTTACAATCACGCCACCGTCACGTCCAAGGACGAGAAATCCGACAGCGACTGATCAGAGGTCTGTTAGCCAGCCCATAAAGTCCTCTGGTGAACCCGGAAATGTTGATAACCTCAACGTTTTATGTTAAACATTTATAGATGGGGTCCCCAGCACATAGCAACTGCCGGAAGCTAACCTGCATATGTTGGGCAATTTGCGCAATTAGCATACATTGTGTTAATTAGCATGAATTACGATTATAGCGATTATGTGGACAATAGTAAAAAAAAAAAAGGCTTGGCCGATTCGGACAGTTATGGAGTGATTTTTGGGGGTAATTGAGTCAATTTCTGACATAAATGGCAATAGTTTTACTCTGTGGGCTGATTTTGATTAGATTTTGGATCGATTTGGAAGATTTAGTCGACTCTTGATCATTTGGATTGGACAGATTTCCTATTTATTTCTAAATATATCAAATTCAGTCCACAGAGAGTACAAATATGGCCACTTTCTGATTAAAACTGCAATTTTGGATCCTGAAAATGTCAGAAATGCATTAAATATCCTCAATAACCCCCAAAACCACTCAAAGTGTCCAAATCGGCGAAGCCATTTTCAAACTATTGTTTATACGCAACAATGCCATTCATTTTAATTAACGCAACGTAAACTAATTGTGCAAATTGCTCAACATATGCAGGTTAGCATCCGGCAGTTTCTGTGTTCTTGGGACCCTTACTATACATTTCTATCATTAAACGTTGGGGTCTCAACATGTCGGGTTCCCTAAACTGGCACCAGGACCACAGAGCAGCCTCCTGACGAACAGACGCTATAGTAATCCTACGATAGATTTTTATAGAGATATCACAGCAAAACTACAGGAAATATTTAAAGAAACCAGTATACTGCTCACCCACTACAGATAAAACCGTCCCTACAGAATGTCAGTCTCTATAGCCTCCTGCAGGAATATTATAGTGGGGTTTCGTTATATGGGAGGGGTCTGTCAAGCCTACAATGCAATAATCTCATCGAATAAAGGGCCAGTGTAGAGAATACCAGCATCAATTGTTTTAAAAAAATAAATAGAGATATTTCTACAATATCACGTCTATAAAAGATGTTGTATAAAAGTCATTGTTTGTCCCCCCCCCCTCCCCCCCAATATGAGGTGCTCACACCCTTCATTTTTTCTATAGGCCTCTCATGATTGTCATTTCTCCATGGCGCTAAAGCTGCGATGTGTCAGTGAAGTGAACAAACCGAAGTCCAAAGAACATTTGTGCTGCACCCAGGCTACTGTGAATTTAAATAAATGCTAACACCACTTTTTATTATTATTCCCATAGTGCTTGTTGGTTTGTGTTTCAATGTGAAAACAGGGCAGAGAGAGGAGGGTGTTTTTAAATGTAATTGGGCAGACAATGAATTTTGATACGTTTTTAAAAAGTGATTTTTTTTTGTCTAACGCCACTAAAATGCTAAGCTAGGCTAAGCTAGGCTACCCCCCTCCAATGCATCAGTGCAGCTGTTGTAGTTTAACCAGCAATATGAATCATTTTGTAGCTCGAAGGCTCACTCTGTAGCATAAAGACAATGATGACCCCCCCCCTCCTTCTGTTCTAGAATAGCCTCTACAAATCCTTCTCTATATACAGTTTTATTACATTTATCATGAAAAAGGCAAATCCATCACTGACTGTATTACAAATCGTTGTTGAAAGGACTTATGTGTATTTATATAGATTATATTGAGAAAATCTATCCAATGACCAGTGTTGCTTTAGAGTAGATATCTGAGGTGTTCACACTGCTTGTTTATCTTGCAATAACTTCCTTTTGTTTCTTTTTGTTTTGTGAATGAAAATAGTTTATGGGGCCTTTTTGCATGAAAGCTGCAATTTGTTGTACTTGGGGGGGCAAAAATAACTGTGTTTATAAACTTTATCGACGGGAGTATGAAGTTTTAGACTGTATCCATACCAAATTGTGGACTTTTCTGCCTTTTTCAAAGTGTTTTTGTTGTGTATCTGCAAAAAGTGTGTGTGAATTAAAATCCACCAAACAGAGACACACTTTGCCTTAAAGTTCAAGTGTGAACTTTTTTTCTGAAACAGAAACTGTGCCGAATCAGAGAAGCAGTATTACTTCAAATGCAGACTATTCAATGCCTTTATGAAAACACTGCTGGTACGACATTATGAATTTACTCATCAGCGTATATCTATCTATATATGAACATGTTTCAATGAAATTACAACACAGAGTTGTAGAAGACAATGCTATTTTTTATTTTATGTTGAAGTATTCTTTGGTATAAGTGTACATAATTTGTATCATGTATTAATTGTGTAATTAACTGCCTCCTGAACACTGCAAAAGAAGAGTTAATAAAACCTTGAAGATTATACACAAACATGTTTCTGGCATCTTTTTGTAAAAACAAACACAAAGTGTGACCTCAAATCAACGCTGAGCTTCTGCACGCATTCAAATCTGGAAAACAACATGCATTATTAGCTTAAATTAGGCAGATATATACAAAAATAGTTGCCTAGATGTCAAATACTCCCAAATATAATCACATATTATTCATTTGCATGGCATGACAATCCTCTCCCACTCATTCACTCATGGGCGGTTCTGCATCGCATTCACACAGGATCAAATTCATGGCTTCTGAGATTAAAACATTTGCAAAAAAGCATGCAAACATTATGCAAAAGGGGGGTGGTGGTTGTTGGTGGTGAAGGGGGGGGGGGGGGGGGGGGGGGGGCTTGAACAATTCCCAGGCATGTTTCCACAACAATGCCTTATCTGCATTTCCATACTTGCACCGCTAGTCTTTGAACGCCACGTCTAACGGCCGTGCATAGAGCGATGTTTCCACGACGGTCAGTCCTCCTCCTCTGAAAGCTTCTGTCACAGAACTGAGAGGGGAGAGAGAGAGGGGGAGAGTGAGGGGGGAAGAGAGAGAGAGGGGGGGGGAGAGTGAGGGGGAAGAGAGAGAGAGAGAGGGGGAGAGTGAGGGGAGAGAGGAGAGAGAGAGAGGGGGAGAGTGAGGGGGGAAGAGAGAGAGAGAGAGAGAGAGTGAGGGGAAGAAGAAGAGAGAGGGGCGCGGAAAAAGAGAGAGAGAGAGGGGGAGAGAGGGAGGGGGAAGAGAGAGAGAGAGCGAGTGTGAGGGGGGAGAGAGAGAGAGAGGAAGAGAGAGAGAGGGGGAGAGTGAGGGGGGAAGAGAGAGAGGGGGAGAGAGGAGGGGGGAAGAGAGAGAGAGAGGAGGGAGAGTGAGGGGGGAGAGAGGGGGAGCAATGAAGGTCAAAGCCTGTCATGGCTGCAGGTGGCTGGTTCGCCCCTCCCAGTACACACACTACTCTCGCTCACACACTCACATCTTACTATCACTCGGGTTTATTTTATTTTTCCTGGCACACACACACTTGATTCCACACATGCTCTCTCTCACACACACACACACTTGATTCCACACACACACACACACACACACACACACACACACACACACACACACACACACACACACACACACACACACACACACACACACACACACACACACCACACACACACACACACACACACACACACACACACACACACACACACACACACACACACACACACACACACACACACTTGTTTCAGGTCCAACAAGAAGAAAAATATTCACTCGCAGAGAAACTCCCGAAGTTCAGACAGGGACACGGGGCACGGAGCTGCAGGAGCGCTCTGCTTTAATACGGGAAGATAACTTGTCTCATTGCAGCAAAGAGTGAGCTTTAGATGCTTGGTGTTGCACATGTCAACATTTTACAATCTTACCTTCCTGTTTATTCATCGAAGTGTGCAACCAAACTGTTTGGGAATCAATAAAACCTGTAAGCCACTCATGAAGACAGATGTTGGTTTACTTGTTTCTCTATTTTAGGTTTTAAAAATCCAAGTTCTCTCTTAAAATGTACTTTATGCGCCCGTTTTAGGTGCACACATTACCCTATAATGACACCACATGAATGGACAGTATTACTCGTTTCTCCATCTTAAATATGTTTTCAAAAATCTAAGTTTTCTCCTAAAATGTACTTTATGCACCCGTTTTAGATGCATGTGCACACACTACCCAAATCAGGACAGATGCATGGACAGAGGTTCACTTATTTCTCCATTTCAAATATAGTTAAATACTTTGAAATATCTACGTTTCGTCTGAAAATGTACTTTAAGCACCCGTTTTAGATTTAGTGTTTTTGACATATTGGTTTGGTCGACTTATTTCTGTATTTGTACATTTTTTAAATCTATGCTCGTTACGTTTTAGACACATATGCTCTATCCAAAATGTCAAGTAGGAATACGACACTGGTTAGACGTGGATTGAGTATTAAGCCATAGTGGCCATGCTTATTGTGTGCCTTGTAATGATGACCATGTTTTGATGCTGACAAACCAATATGTGTGTGTGTGTGTGACCCCTCCCCACACGGCCAACAGCTCACAAACCAAAGAAGAAAGAGAGGACCAGCGACCACGGACGGCCTTCTCTGCAGAATCAATAGCCGAAGCTGCACGAGCACGCTCTCTTTGCTTTTATGTGAAAGTAATTAGCAAAGAAAGTGTCCTCCAAAACAACATCACATGGAGTACAAATCACCAAGTCGCCTCTTGTGCAAGAACGTGCAGAAGTTGAGCAAAATGCATGAAATAAAAGTGATTTTCTGCAAGTTCTCAAGCTGTAAAGATGGAAGTGAGCGCAGGATACATCAGGAGAGTATCAATGTCTACCTCTAAAACACAAAAGGGTCCCCCCCCCCATCCTACTATGACCTCTCCCACCATCCTCCCCCCCCCCCCACTGTGTCATTTACCCACTTCTCTAAAAATGCTTCCTACGGCCAGAGTGGAATCTGCTGCTCCGAGGTGCCCGGGCTTTGTGGCGGAAACATAATTAAAGTGGTGAAAGATGTAAAAGGTGAAGAATGGGGATGACATCAGGCCAATTTCACACTTGGCACTCGAGTGGCTAGGTCCAAGCCAGGACTGTTGCCTCGGTACGCAGATCAAAGCCCACTGTCACCGCACCACTGCTGCAAAAAAGAGAGCTAAAGGGACACCTAACTATGCTAATCCCCAGGACGAATATATTTTAATCTTGTTAGAATACAAGTTAATGCCGAGGCTCAGTGACTGAACTCTTCTTGGCAAGAAAGAGAGAATTACTTTTTACCTTTTCTACACATTCGGCACGGGGTAAACAGAGTCTGGACTAACTTTTCTTTACATATAGTGTACAGGAGGCTAGGCAGGCAACACTTTTCATTAACGAGCGTCTGAAGCCCCCGCCAACTCACAAGGAAATGAGTATTTTGTGGACTTTCGGTGTCTCACATAGAGCCCTCCCTTCTCCAGAGCACCTTGGTAACCCTTGATCTCTCATGGATGACTGCGCAGACAATGGAGAGCGGATGCTTTCTGCAGAAGTCACACCCAGGCAACTCTCATTTCACACACCGGGTTTGAGCGACCCCTTGTAAAGAGATGCTTTTCAATAAAGGTCCTTTTTGTTCACTAGGGCGGAAACTCAGGGAAAAACAAATCTCTCCCCGTTCCCTTTTTCCCATAGCCGCCATTTCTGTTTCCCCAGGCTTTAGAGGAGTGGATTAAAACCAGGAGATATGAAATCTTACATTTAAGTTAGAATGTGGTTTCCTTGATGAAGCGCAAAGAGAAAGCACTTGATTGTTCTTTTTTGGGGGGAAATTAATGAGAAAACACTTTAAATCTGAATTAAATGTTTATCTGTTTATAAAATATTAAATTTCACACAATGACTGAATTGTTTTACTTTCTCTGCACTATGGATTTAGCTTCAATAAAATGACGTTTTTTGGTAACTAACTTTCATTATTTTGACATGTTATCTTTTGGGACAAATGGAAGCAGATATACCAAACATTTATTTTACCCCAAGAAACATCGACATCAGTCTGTTGCCTAGTTGATTCATCATAAAGCCTTAATGTTGATCATCATGACCTTCCAGAACATATTCAAATTGCTAAAAGAGTCCGAAATACAAAGATATTTTATTTATCATTACATAAATCACATCTTAAAGAACGATTATGTTTTTGCCTCTCATCAAATAAACTCATCAATTAACAGAATTGTTGTATTGTGTTCATCAATGAATTGATTCAATAATACATATGAAACATTACTTTTAATTGCTTTCTCATGTAAACAATATCATGAAACACACTTAAACCTGTCTGTTACCAAATGACTTATTATAAATTAGTATGCATTACATGGTATGCACGAGTTCAAATGTTATTAAATTGCATTTCAAATGTCTTAACAAATGTCTTTATCATAAACCATGCAATTAGGATGATGCAATCTCACAATCTTTAGTATTAAATCACCATGCAATTATAACACAGTTTCACACCAACGACTCAGTTCATGTTTCCTGCATTCCCAAGTTTACTTTGCACAGAAAGTTTTACACCCAAAACTTCCCTGTTCGAGTTAAACATGCAACAAAACACCTGCACGAAAAAACAAGCCCTGACTCCAGAATGAAAACCAGCGTGTTTGAGGTAAACACTGCTGAATATCTCTCAAAATAAGCACTGAGTTCTTGTTCTAAAAACATTCTGGAAGAAACAAATGCATGCAAAGGAACCAAAGGAGGCTGTAATGTGATCTGCTGCATTACAATTCAATAATTCATAAGATGAGGGGGTTGAAAACCAGATCTCCTCAACAGATATGGCTCTTTCTGTATGCTACATTTCCTACGGTGGCCGACAGGTGCTAACGCGCTACTAAACATTTCCATCAGGAGAAACGTGCTGCAGCTTCAGAAACGATGCAGATATAAAAACACAAAGGTTCCACATCAAGAAACATCTCCAGCAACTTAACACATGCATGTTTAACTCTTTAGTGTCCCCTGGTCTCCCAGCGGTGTGCGTCACTCTTCAGTGTCCCCTGGTGTCCCAGCGGTGTGCATCACTCTTTAGTGTCCCCTGGTCTCCCAGCTGTGTGCGTCACTCTTTAGTGTCCCCTGGTCTCCCAGCTGTGTGCGTCACTCTTTAGTGTCCCCTGGTCTCCCAGCTGTGTGTGTCACTCTTTAGTGTCCCTGGTCTCCCAGCTGTGTGCATCACTCTTTAGTGTCCCCTGGTCTCCCAGCTGTGTGCGTCACTCTTTGTGTCCCCTGGTCTCCCAGCTGTGTGCGTCACTCTTTAGTGTCCCCTGGTCTCCCAGCTGTGTGCGTCACTCTTTGTGTCCCCTGGTCTCCCAGCTGTGTGCGTCACTCTTTAGTGTCCCCTGGTCTCCCAGCTGTGTGCGTCACTCTTTAGTGTCCCCTGGTCTCCCAGCTGTGTGCGTGACTCTTTAGTTTCCCCTGGTCTCCCAGCTGTGTGCGTCACTCTTTGTGTCCCCTGGTCTCCCAGCTGTGTGTCTCACTTTTTAGTGTCCCCTGGTCTCCCAGCTGTGTGCGTCACTTTTTAGTGTCCCCTGGTCTACTAGCTGTGTGCGTCACTCTTTAGTGTCCCCTGGTCTCCCAGCTGTGTGCGTCACTCTTCAGTGTCCCCTGGTCTCCCAGCTGTGTGCGTCACTCTTCAGTGTCCCCTGGTCTCCCAGCTGTGTGTCTCACTCTTTAGTGTCCCCTGGTCTCCCAGCTGTCACTCTTTAGTGTCCCCTGGTCTACTAGCTGTGTGCGTCACTCTTTAGTGTCCCCTGGTCTCCCAGCTGTGTGCATCACTCTTTAGTGTCCCCTGGTCTCCCGGCTGTGTGCGTCACTCTTTAGTGTCCCCTGGTCTCCGTTGTGTTTGGTTTCTACAGCTTTTAGTAGACGCTGCCATGTCTCCTCAAGTTGCTGAATGTTCTCTAAACGCTGCATGTGTTGTCAAGTTGCTGAAGATGTTGTGGAACATTTCTGTTTTTATATCTGCATCCTTTCTGAAGCTACAGCGTGTTTCCCCTTACTGTGCGTCTGTTGTTTGCACCTGTCGGCCACTGCAGCCTCCCTCTATATTCTGAAATTAAGATGTACAATGTACAGTCATGCCATCTCTGGCCTTTGTTACTGAGTTGTGTCTCTTGCTGACACAGTGAGACAGGGTCAAGGATACATCCGACTCACCTCAGGCCCCCTGCTCTCCCTCGGGACCCAACTGTCACTCACTCTGTGGTTACGCATCACAACTGACAGAGGCACAAAGTGAGAGCATCAACAGCAGCATCATCCTCCCCAAAACCCATCCTTAGCATGACATCTTCCTCCTCGTCCACTCTGCACTGTGGAGGGAAGCACAATCAACACATTCACACCACGAGACAATAAGAAAAATGTCATTCAGAGTGAGGAGAAGTCCTACAAATAATTCACCTTAAGATTCTCCACCAGGCAGTTGCTGCAATAGAGTTGTTATGAAGTGGCAGCCAGACCTGCAGATGATGGGTTATTGAGACGGCATTAACACACACACATCTACTCATTGAAACAGCGTTGGGTTGCTGTAGCGTATAGCTTGCTTTAATTGGGTTTAAGTAGATGACATAATAAGCACATGCATGGAGCTGTTAGAGTAAGAGCAAAGGGTTCAAATGATCACAGCACTTTGTACATTAAGAGGGAATATAGCCACTGATATTCTGTACTGTAGCAGAGCAGAATTTAAATCATGCTGTGGCCAACGCTGAGAGAAATTACAATTAAGACAGATATATATGATTAATATAGCGAGCAGGGAATAACAGATTATATGTAAACGGATAATCAGGATACAACAAAAGGTAACTGTATTCCCTTATAGTTACGATGAAAGCCGGGTTTTCCTTTAAATAAAATCATTTCTGATCCTAAATATCTTTCTTTTCTAAGGCCACAAAATACACTTAAGTAAAAAACACCTAGTATTTCTTTGCATTGCATTTGATATTGACGGAAAGTAATCGGGTTACTTGGATTGTTCAAATAACCCTCCTAACCTTTTCAGCGTGTGCTTGTTCACCAACGGAAAATGTGGAGAATGAAATGGCAGTTGGCCAAGACCTTATATTTAAAGTAACGGTCAGAAAAAAAGCATATTTCATTTCCCATTTAGCCGCACTACGACAACGCTAGCCAAGGGGTTTTCACCAGCCATGTCTAGATGAGGTTTATAGCATTAATTCTCACTATTTGCTTCTACACCCTGACAAATGAAGACTGTGTGAACCCCTGCTTTCTGGTTAACCCCTCCACTGGTTTCCGCCCCAATCTACCTGTCTAGACTCCTTCAGATTCTACATTGTTCTCACTCGGCCGGATACACTGAGAAATAATAATCATCTCGCCTGGCGTACGAGGAAAGCCTCGGTTCAGTCGACCGTTTCCAGCTCACAGCGGTGGGCGTCTCTCCCTTTTCTCCCTTTCACTCATTCTGCTGCCATGCTGCCATTTTAACTGCTTCCTGAGTGGCAGGCGGGCGAGAGGGCGGGGTGTTTTTGGGAACAAGTGGGGACGGCGGCCATGATGGAGGAGTCACTACAAACACTGAGGAACGGCCTCAATATCAAACACACACATTGGGGATTGTGTTGTGGCGAGAATCCAAGTATGACGCGAGAGAGGAGTGAAATACACGAGACATCACGAAAACCTAGTAATTCTCACAATTTGAAAGCATTTCATCCTCGTTTTTGCAGGACAATTCTACGTGTGTATGTTTAAATCTTAAATGACATACTCTACATCAATAATAAGGCCATACAGTGAATAGTACAAAAGTAAACATCAATACGATATATCAGTGTTGGCGAGAATCTGAGCGAAACATAATTTTAGCTCCATGAAATCACACTTGCATACGCTGTGTATAAGTACACATTAAAGGGGAGTCATTGTTGGGAAGAGATACAAACATGCAATTTAAATACAGATAAAATAAAAGGACTTATAATAAAATATATTGTGAACAAGGCACGCCTTAAAAAAGCAGCTCAGGAAGACGAGCATTACTCAGCTTTTAAAATAAAAAAACATCTCAATGAAAGTATATGTTTGGGTTTATCCTCAAAATGCTTGTTGAGATTGAGAAGTAAGACAAATGTTGGATTTACTTACTGCGCATGTGGAATAAAACGTCCAAAAATGACCAATACGTTTCACAAATTACAAAATGAATCGAATGACAATTAAAAAAATGGATAAATAAATACAAAAATGGACTTCCTGTATGTGTCACATTTCTTTTTTAAATCCAAAGAAAAAAATGTCATGAATAAATTAAAACTCCCTGTAAATGTCACAAATAAAAAACTTCCAAAGTATGTCACAAATTAATAGTAACAATACAAAAATGTAATTCAGTTATTGTGGGATCAGATGACCTGAAGCACACCGATATACATCTCTAAGCTGAGAGGCGAAGATCTTATTGTTCTTGTGTCCAAACTGCAGATGTCAGAGGATTTTAAAAAATAAAAAAGGACGTTTTTGCCACGCTTCTATTCCCTCAAAGCAGATTCTTTATACAATGTGGGTCCCCCGCCTCATTTCCCCACCCCCAAAAGTGGAAATTAAAACAGAAAAACTGCTTCCTAGGATGACCAAAGTGTCTCCTAACCAACTATATTTGAGGTCAAAGTTCATTAAGTCCCCTTGGAAACACCAGGGCAACACAAGATGGTCTAGACAGGTCATGGTATCCCCCAAAACGCCCAAATCACCCCCTGGTTTCTTCCGGAAGGAGCAGCCAAGTGCAGTTTAAACAGTTCGGAGGATGGGGGTCGGACCTTTGAACCCTCGTGAGGTCGGATCAGCACCTCCACCCTCCACTGATCAAAGCTGAGGATCCTCCGTGTCAAAGGGGGGAGATGAACTCTGTAATCTAGACGTGTCCAAAAACCCCAATTGTCTTCTTTTCACAAGAGCCCCCAAAATGGACCCTTCCGGTGCCGCTGATTACATTAAAAGAGGAGGACGACAGGGTCTTTTCACTGAGGGCGCCTCGGACAAAAGAGCCGCTTCCGTGCCCCCTTTCGCCATCTGGTCCCCCAAACAGAGAAAAAGGAATGAAAAAACACACAGAGGCTTTTAAAATGAAAAGGGCCGCTGCTGTTTGCCTATCTGTCCGTCTATCCCATCTATTCAAACATACAGTAAAGCCCTCGCACAGATTGGACGCCAAAATCTGCATCAGCAAATAAAGCGAGGCTGATGAGCAGATCTACGGGTTTAACCGAACATACATCATTATCACTGCAAAGATAATCTGTGGTTTGGATAGATCTGTGATGGAAATGACCAGAAAAACACGAATACATGTGATCATTTTGAGTTTTAATTACAATCCAGTCAAAAGAAGGAGGTAAATAATTGAAAACGAAGCACTTTGGCCTAAAAAACAAAAAAATATGTTGTTTTTTTGACATAAGCGTTGTGTACGAAGGTGTGTCAGTTACAATAGGTATATCCTGCATGATGCACGTCTATCCCTATTGGTTAGTTGTGCGTCAGTGTTTTTGCACATGGCGTCATGACGTTTGGATCCGATATGTTCCCATTTGATTTGTTGCAGCTGCTGTTTTGGCCGCAGATTACTCGGCAGCTCAAGTTGCCATGAAAAGACCCAGAAATCCAAATTCGCTGATTACTAAACCGCTGCCAACAACTGGCGTTTTATTACGAGTATTTCTAACCTCAGGTCAGACAGACTTCATTAGGAGTTTGCTTTGTAACTTAAATATTAAAATAACCAATCAAACGAAGCGCTGGGAGTTTAAAAGACATCATTTTGGACGTTATCTGGCATTTATTGGGGTGTGTTAAAAAACCTGATTTTACATTGATAAGCCGTAAATGTACTTTATTATCTCCTCGTCTGGTTGTCTTTCGAACACAATGTCCCATTTAAAATCCATGTTATAATAATGTAGTGTTTCAGGTACTTCAGGTGAGTTTGTGTGATGTTAGATTGATCAGATATGGTGATGTGGAGAGTACACAACTTCCTACATTTGCCCAAATATATGAAAATATCCACAGTATTATAACGCAGTATCATGTTTTGTAATACTGTTTAAATTCTCATTTTTTGCAAAGATATCGTCCCCTCTTATGACAGTTTTTTATCGATTATAAACCATTTGAATTATGATTATATATATATTTGTAATCAATGGTTTATATGATGCACTCTGTCATTAAATCTGCTTTGATATTCACTCTTAAATCAGTGCTTTGATTGCTTTAATTTCACAATTGATATGCATATGGTGCTCTTATTTTTGACTGTTCAACAAATTGAACAGATTCCTGCCAATACACAGCCCTACATTATATGATACAAATGCTAAAAACCATTAGGATTTAGGATTTTAAGGCTCCTAAAGTGTGTCTATCAACATGTGTTACTCTGCAAAAATCACTATTAAAGACAAGCCAGATAAGTTTTAAAGGACCCATGCCATTCTTTTCTGGTTATCACCCGTCCCCTTGTGTTGTGAAGGTTGTTCTGCATGTGAACGGTCTGCAGAGTCACAAACCCTCAAAGTGCACCCTGCAGCGAGTAAAACTCTAACACAGAGAAGACCTGTCTGTGCTGCCCCAGAACGCCTCGTTGGACATTTCTCTTTTCCCATTGTTTGCTTCCTGGGCTCAGTGACGTGTGAACACCCAGATCAACAAGAAATGGACCAATCCGTGGAGCTCCTCACACACCAGGACCCCTTGGCTAACTAACAGGGAGTCCCATTGACTTGCATAGAGCTCCCTGGTTGGTAATAGACGAGTTGGGGTCGTGGAGCAATGCTCTCCGCAGACCCATTCTCACAGCGTTATAAACCTTTTTCTTTCTCAATATCAAGCCACACTTCATGTTTTTTTTTTCGGCTGTGAGTGTTTGTGTGTGTGTGTGCTCAGGATGAGTTTCGCGCTGTATCGCCGACCCGGAAACCTGTCCGCTCCTCGCAGCAGCTCGAAGCAACGAGCCTCGCAACGAGCCTCGCAACGAGCCTCGCAACGAGCCTCGCAACGAACCTCGCAACGAGCCTCGCAACGAGCCTCGCAACGTCCCGACCAATCAGAGCACACTGGGCTCATAGGGAGGGGGGGGGGGGGGCAGGAGCTCCAACAAGGCGTTTAGGACAGAGAGTGAATACACAGACTTTACAGAGATGCTGTGAGAAACCAATGTGAGTTTGGAACATTGAACAATGTAAATCTATTCTAGTCGAGCTCAACAATGGAATTATGATCAGTAGAAATGGCCATGACATGGGACCTTTAAGTGAAAGTACTTTCCCTTTAGGTTTTAAATGGACCTGTCACTCAAACGTTTTGATGTAGATCTGCTGGATTAATCCAAATTAAAAGTGTTACCAGAACAAATTGATGTTTTAATGAATCATGAGAAACGGAGGATATCCAAGGTAAGACTCCGGCACCTAAAGACCATTTTTCTCCCATTAACTTTCCATTCTAGGTGAAATTATGTAAAGCTGATTTCAAGTATTGAACTTTCATGTAAGTTTAATATATTTCGCCTGGTCCGACACAGCACATTTTCTAACTCTTGATGATCTACAGGTACTCATTATCTGCCTTTGTTATAAGCTGCTGCCTCTTTCTTCATTATTAAATCACATCATCCAGACCCAAACACTCGCCTGCTTTTAATCCATTTATAAATAAGTGAAATGCATTAAAATAGGCAAATAACAACATATATCAGTATGTAGTGTCTCTACTTTAAAGAGTCCTCTCCTGCTGATGTTCAGGTGTATATCAGTATGTAGTGTCTCTACTTTAAAGAGTCCTCTCCTGCTGATGTCCAGGTGTATATCAGTATGTAGTGTCTCTACTTTAAAGAGTCCTCTCCTGCTGATGTTCAGGTGTATATCAGTATGTAGTGTCTCTACTTTAAAGAGTCCTCTCCTGCTGATGTTCAGGTGTATATCAGTATGTAGTGTCTCTACTTTAAAGAGTCCTCTCCTGCTGATGTTCAGGTGTATATCAGTATGTAGTGTCTCTACTTTAAAGAGTCCTCTCCTGCTGATGTTCAGGTGTATATCAGTATGTAGTGTCTCTACTTTAAAGAGTCCTCTCCTGCTGATGTTCAGGTGTATATCAGTATGTAGTGTCTCTACTTTAAAGAGTCCTCTCCTGCTGATGTTCAGGTGTATATCAGTATGTAGTGTCTCTACTTTAAAGAGTCCTCTCCTGCTGATGTTCAGGTGTATATCAGTATGTAGTGTCTCTACTTTAAAGAGTCCTCTCCTGCTGATGTTCAGGTGTATATCAGTATGTAGTGTCTCTACTTTAAAGAGTCCTCTCCTGCTGATGTTCAGGTGTATATCAGTATGTAGTGTCTCTACTTTAAAGAGTCCTCTCCTGCTGATGTTCAGGTGTATATCAGTATGTAGTGTCTCTACTTTAAAGAGTCCTCTCCTGCTGATGTTCAGGTGTATATCAGTATGTAGTGTCTCTACTTTAAAGAGTCCTCTCCTGCTGATGTTCAGGTGTATATCAGTATGTAGTGTCTCTACTTTAAAGAGTCCTCTCCTGCTGATGTTCAGGTGTATATCAGTATGTAGTGTCTCTACTTTAAAGAGTCCTCTCCTGCTGATGTTTCAGGTGTATATCAGTATGTAGTGTCTCTACTTTAAAGAGTCCTCTCCTGCTGATGTTCAGGTGTATATCAGTATGTAGTGTCTCTACTTTAAAGAGTCCTCTCCTGCTGATGTTCAGGTGTATATCAGTATGTAGTGTCTCTACTTTAAAGAGTCCTCTAATGCTGATGTTCAGGTGTATATCAGTATGTAGTGTCTCTACTTTAAAGAGTCCTCTCCTGCTGATGTTCAGGTGTATATCAGTATGTAGTGTCTCTACTTTAAAGAGTCCTCTCCTGCTGATGTTCAGGTGTATATCAGTATGTAGTGACTCTACTTTAAAGAGTTCTCTCCTGCTGATGTTCAGGTGTATATCAGTATGTAGTGTCTCTACTTAAAGAGTCCTCTCCTGCTGATGTTCAGGTGTATATCAGTATGTAGTGTCTCTACTTTAAAGAGTCCTCTCCTGCTGATGTTCAGGTGTATATCAGTATGTAGTGTCTCTACTTTAAAGAGTCCTCTCCTGCTGATGTTCAGGTGTATATCAGTATGTAGTGTCTCTACTTTAAAGAGTCCTCTCCTGCTGATGTTCAGGTGTATATCAGTATGTAGTGTCTCTACTTTAAAGAGTCCTCACCTGCTGATGTTCAAAAAGCTCTTTATTTTTCTCATACTGCCTGTGCTGCAGCACCTTTTTTCACCCTCTGTCTGTAACCAGAGCCCAGTCTGCTCTGATTGGTTAGCTGGCCAGCTCTGTTGTGATTGGTCAACCAGCTTAGAGATGTCCCGCCCCCTTAGCCTATCACGTACAATGTGATTGAGCTCGAGCCAATAGGAGCGTGAGTGTTCTAAAATGAAAATATGAGGCTTTTTCATGCTCAAGACCTCCTGTATTGAGATGCACTCAAAAAGGGATTACACACACACACACACACACACACACACACACACACACACACACACACACACACACACACACACACACACACACACACACACACACACACACACACACACACACACACACACACACACACACACACACACACACACACACACACACACACACACACACACACACACACACACACACCACACACACACACACACACACACACACACACACACACACACACACACACACACACACACACACACACACACACACACACACACACACACACACACACACACACACACACACACACACACACACACACACACACACACACACACACACACAGTGGGCATCATCTACATTTTATTTTGAAAATCACTTGATGTTTTTGAGCTTGTCGAATCCGTGCAGCACCAGCATAAATGTTAAAACTTGATGAGGCACTCTTGGCACAAATACAACTATTTTGGACACTTTTTAAAGGAAGAAGTGTGAGAGAAATATCATGCACAATGAGAGAAATGCACGACTTAACTGAAGCTAACTCCTGCCCTGCTAAAAGTCTACTTCCTGAACATCTAATGGACTATTTGAGACAAAATGCAGCACAAACGGAGCTAGTCTAGGACACAACAACATGTGCTAAATACTGTTGCTCGATCTCCACAACTTCATCTCCAACGCTCTGACTTTCTCAACTTTTCCTAAAGACCGCAACACTGCAGGGACTTCCTGTTGCTACCCCTGAATCCTGCTTGCACCAAAACTCCTGCTCTTTTGTTTACGAGTAAATAAAAAAAAATCACAATCAAGTCCAACCCACTTCTTCTGAGTCTTCTGGGGGTTTGCACATAAGTGGCAGCTCCAACTGTGGGGGGGTTTAAGTGAAGTGAGTGTGACATATAGAGGGCAGGTGGTGCCAGTCAAGTGAAATACACCAGCGCAGTCCCAATCTGTAGCTTCCTCGCTCCATAATTAGTTATTTTTCTCCAAATGATATCATCAGGCCTTCCAGAGCACTCATTATTCAGCGCCACAAACAAGCTGGAAATAACAGTCAATCCTATGGAGACCTGAGCGGAGCGTTTCCAGGGAGGAGTGGAGTCGCTGTGTGAAACCAACAAGAACCAACACGACACCTGGCATTTTCCAGCTAAAGTGGGCTGCTGCACGCCGCTGAGCACGATGCAAAGACGCCTAATTCACAGAGCTGAGGCACACACAGCACATATGGTCCGTTATATAGGGACTTATACACATGCTTTTAGTCAAATATACGTGGGTTTATGCGGGGATGAGCGATATAGAGGGCAAAAAGTGATCGAATATGTAAATAATGCCGCATTAAGAGCGTTTTTATAGCATTTAATGGTGAAAATAAATGTAAAAGCATCGGAGAAAATCATATCAGGACGTGTTTAAACTATCCTTTTATCCAAGGCAAGAGGAAAGAACATTCCCAGCGTTATTGCATTTAAGGATATGTGTAAATGATGCCCCATTTAGAGAAAGCGTCTAGTCAGTATTTGCCTATTTTTACAGCATGTAATGGTACAAAAACGATCAGGATAATCTCAAGATGCTACAGAAGAGTCAATGTGTTTCAAACAATCATTTTATCCAAAGCAAGAGGGCAAAGAACATTCCCAACGTTATTGCCTTTAAGGAAATCAAATGTGTTAACAATGCTCCATTTGGGTCCACTGTTGTATTTACGCATTTAGCGTATATTAAAGAACATCTGAGAAACACCAGGATCATCTCAGATGCAAGGCAAAGAGTCAACGTGTTTAAACCTTAATTTCATCCAAAGCTAATTACAGTGCAATAAACCACAAATAATCTGAATACAAATGCACATATATTCGATTTAAAAAGTCAAATCATTGTCGATACTGGTGTACAAGTTGCACATATTGCCATTTATATTTGTATTTCTATATAGGCTTGTGCTACCTGGGCTACCCTGTGTTTGAGTCGTATTCCTGGTGCTGCTTAAACACCTGCATTTCCCAACATGGATCAATAACGATCTATTTTATCTTAACTTAAATAGGATCACATTTTTAAGTGCTTTTAAATGTTACTTTCTTGGAATATATCCAACATGTTAATGCCTCTTTGGGTCAATTATTTGTCTCACTTTCAGATATATTTTAAAGACAACAATGTCTCTTTCCTCTTTCATAGCATGCCTTACATACTTTGAGGAAATACTTTTTTCGTGCAATAATTAAACACACTCCACCTGTTTGCTGCAATTTGTGGTTAGTGTTGTGAGGTCAATTCCCAACAAACTATTTATCTGCATCCTGTGCAGTGTGTCAGGCATTTATTTGATATGACTTTCAACGTGAATAAGTGAACATGTCTTAAATGGGTGGCAGGTGAGACCTCCATCTCAAGACGAAAGATGGCTCAACATCACTGAGTCACTGCTGACTGAAGGATGAACAGGAAGTCGTGACTAACTGTGACCACACAAAGAGGACTAGTCAAATCCTCCCAAGCAACTGGTTAGTCAAAAATATATGTCAGGGAATAATTCGCCCTGCATGTCCTCCTCCTTCTTCGCCCTCTGACGCAGCTGACCGACCTTGAGCAGCCGCTATCTCCCTTAAGGAGCTCTAGCAAGTTGTTGTTGTTGCCAGTTTGTGAGCGGGCAGCTCTCGGTCAGAGATAGTTGTTGTCGTGGGACACCTGGAACACATCCTTCTCAGGGTGGAGATGACCTCGAGCCATAAGCGACTGTGATTCAGTGTCCTCAGCTGTTTAGTCTCTCTATTGAAGAATGTTGATTATTACACTCTGAACTAAAACCTGGAGCTGCAGGAGGGCTCTTCAGAATTGATGTGGCATCTCAACCGTGTGGTCGATCGTGGCCCGGGACATGTCTCGTGAATACTCCGGCCGAAGCTCCAAATAAACCGTCAGTGTTTGATATCAAAGCTCCTCGTGTCTCTTTGAGTCCTGACTCCATTTGCTTCAGAAGTTTCCCCCACAGTACAGATGTATTCATGATTGTACTTGCTTTATTGTTAATCAGAAATACTTGAATAATCCCAGGAGGGAAATTGGTTTTTTGTGCACAATTTAAGAATGAAAAATAGAATAAAATAAAAAAGTCAACAAATATATATGAACGTCCAATCAAGATTTTCAATGTTATCACAGCATGTTATACTGAGCTAATGTTTAAAATGTTAAAGAACAAGTTGTGAAATGTAAAGAAAGAACTTTAGATTAGATGGAAATGTTTAATTCGAGTCGAGAGACCACCAGTTAATTGATAATAAACAATCAGCTTTGGTTTGATTCACACTTAAAGTATTATCCGTACAGCTTACAGAGAAGAGATAACATCTGATCCTTTACAACAAACACTATATGCCTTTTTTAGGTTTTAACTAACACTGTAATGATTCTAGTAATCCACATGTTTTAACATTAATCTTGATTGTTGTTACCTTCATTAGTGTCCTGATTATCCCGTTAAATGTAGTATATTAAACGCTTATATGCAACCGCTTTTGGACGACGTGTCTTCATAGCTTTTATTTAAAATGTTTAATTAGAGTCGAGAGACCACCAGTTAATTGATAATAAATCTAAACAGCTTTGGTTTGCAGTGTGACTTGAAGAGGGTAATTAGTCGACGGTGTGAGGCGGTAATCACCTTGTGACGGAGATAAAAGGCCAGAATGGGATTCCAGAGGTCATGTGTTAAGTCCTGCTAAGAGCTCAGAGGGCGAAACGCTGAAACACCGGCCGCTCTGCTGTGTGAGCGTTTCAGAAAACACCAGCGCACTAACATGAAAAATATCAATTTCACATTTGGTTTAACGCTTTCACACTTTGTGTCACCGACACCCAGAGAGCAGGGCTGCGGAAGACAAAACACCGCTCCTGGATAAGGATCATGTTAATGCCTATCAATTAGGATCAAAAAGGGATTAAGCGGCATGGCTTCAGCGGCAGGACGGAGGGAGAAGTCACTGAATGCTAGAGGTCACACCCCCGACTTCATTAGGCCTGACCTTTCCCTCCTCATTGTGTGGAGGGAAGAGACCCTGCCGCTTGTGTGAGGCTTACGGAGAGAGAGTCAGATATGAGAGCTGGTAGAGATCAGCGCAGATATGAAATATTCACTTTCAAACGTCCACCGAGACTGATTAGGTTACTGCAACTTGGAGCAGGTGGGTATTTACTCATAAACCCCCCGACCTCACCTCAGAGGAGTGAGACTTACTAATTAGTCACGGTGAACCCCCCCCCCCCCCCTTTCCACCCTTCGTTGACGAACTCTAGCTTGCCGTCTTAATTCACAAAAAGGTCAAAAGGCAAAAGGAGGAAGGTGTGTCCAGGTGTGTTCCAATAAGCCCCAATTAGGGAGAAATGCAAGCACACCCACCCCTCAAAACAACTCGAAAAGTTTCAGTGGAGCTGCTAAACTCAGGCAATTAAAAAGTGGTTATTTTTGCATATATAGAACTTTAGTTTGATTTGCACACAAACCCCTTTGCACAAAGATCATATTTAAACTAAATTACACGAGTACAAGAGCACACATGTGGATTTGTACTCCTTAACAGGGGGTTGCATCATTAAATCTCTGCAATGTTAGTTTAAAAACCTGCAGAAGTTTGAATAAAACATGTTGAATTGTATATGTTGAGTAAATTCACCAGGATTTCTGCCTTTTTTTGGGTAAAAAGAAAACCAAAATATTATCTTAACGTTGGTTTTTATATGGTTTTCAAAGTATAAACATGTCCATTTGATATTTTCTCTCCAAAGTCATATTCTTTTAGTAAATGCAAGATGTTAGACGAGGATTTTAGCATTTCTGAGATACAAAACCCCCAAAATATTATCATTATGTCTTGTTTTAAAATGGTTTTCAAAGTACCACACTACAGATGTTATTGCGAAACTCTACGACAACTCATTGAAGTGTTCCTTCATTAAAATGGGTGGAAAGTCAACTTATATGTTAATGTTTGATTTGCACACAAACCCCTTTAAAAGATAATATTTAAACTAAATTACAGACGAGCAAAAGCACACATTTGGATTTGTCCTCCTTAACAGTGGGGTTGCATCATTACATCTCTGTAAAAGCTTTATTAAAACATGTTTAATTTTATATTTCCTCTCCTAATTCATATTTTTAGAGTAAATTCAAGATATTAAACGAGGATTTTAGCATTTGAGTTAAAAAATAACCTAAATATTATCGTAACGTCGTTTTTCAAATGGTTTTCAAAGTACATTAGGGTTAGGGTTAGGGTCACTACAGATGTTATTGCTGAACTGTAGGATAACTAATGGGCTTGTTCCGTGATTAAAATGGGTAGAAAGTCAAATCAAAATGTTTTCTATACGTCTTAATATCCCTATTATGCTTTAAGTATAGGTCGAGATCTATATAGGGTTACAAGGACACTTTGTGCTTTACATGCAACCTTTGCTGAGAAACTGAAGTGCAGGGTTATTAACCAACAGTGCATTAATAATAAAAGTAACCGGATTACTCCAATATCAAATGCAATGCAGATAAAAGAGGAAATAAATACAAGGTGTTTTTTCTACAGAACAAGAAACCAAGATATTTAGGATCAAATTGGATTTTATTGATAGGAAATCGTGCCTTTCATGAAGCAGATTCAGGCTAACACTGAAACACATGAACACAGACTAGTTTAAAAGAAGCAGAAAATGCTCCATTTCAGTTTAACACACACAGTGAAGCTCACACACACTATTGTATGAACACATAGGTTCACCTGCTGAGTTAAAAACAGAACACATGAAGCAAAGAAAGTGAAACCCATGAAGCAGATTCAGGCAGTATAGATTCACTCTGAAAGTATTATCCTACAGATCAGAACCGCTCACAGAGAAGAGATAACATCTGATCCTTTACAACAAACACTATATGCTCCATTTAGGTTTTAGTATCAATGTAATCCCCAATTTCTAACAGTAATCTGATTGATATCATGCAACTGTAAGGGAGTACAGCTACCTTCATTAGTATCCTGATTATTTATGTAGTATATTGAACGCTTAAATGCAACCGTTTTGGACGACGTGTCTTCACATGCAAGCTTTTATCCAGCACTATGAGAACTCAGTAAAAAAAAGCAGGAGTTCATCTCAGGCCAGAAGCTTCTTACCCAGAAAGTGAGCACTTGTTTGAGCGTTTATGAGAGGGTTACAGACGAGCACACTGCGTTACAAAGTCAATCGGATTGCAGTCAAAATAAAAAACAGGAAGTGAACCTGAGTGTTTGATTTAAATCCAGCCCATAAACAACTCTCTGATGCTTCATGTGTTCTGTTTTAATGCAGCAGGTGAACCTATATGTTCAGAGAATAGTGTGTGTGAGAGTAACTGTGTGTGAGAGTGAAACGGAGCAGCTTAGATTTGATTTCTGCTTCTTTAAACTGTACTATGAGCTCATTGTTGGCTTAATATGCTTCATGAAAGGTTCTCCTATCAATTGAATCCTAAATATCTTATCTTCTAAAGTCACATTGTTCTGTTGTCTTACATAAAAAAATATCTTAACGATATTTCCGTTTATTTTTACTACATTTCTGCCAATTTCAACGTGCATGTCCATTCTGCAACAGATTTAAAACGTGCAATACACTCAATAAAATTCAACTATTGATGCGTTCACCTATAGGTTGGGCAACATGTGCATTAAAGCACGTTTCCTCTCGCTGTGTGCAGAGGCTTAATGTCCCTGACAGCCACTGTTGTGCTACGTGGCATTAAACACAGTGTGGCTTTCACACCGCTCTTAACAGGGAACCAAAACAAGCCTTTAAGAGGGTAAAGGTCAGCTAAACCTCTCAGGGAGTCAGGAGGCCCCTCCACAGCACAATATACAGTACTCTAAATGCATCATGCAAGGGGAATATTATACATTTAAAGTGTATTTGCATGTGCAACTTTAAAATAAAGACGATTTTACGACGAAGAATTAAAAAAACTTGAGCAAAAATACTTTTTATGTCGTTTTAAAAATATTTACAGAACGTGTAATATACATAAAGAGTAGGAGAATAAAATAGTGTAGTGAATTAAATAAAAATGGATAATACGGTCGTACAAATCAGATATAAAACAGCATCCTATTATTTTTAAATGTATTTTCTGAATTAACAGATTAATTTGGACGATGCTTAAAAAAAAAAAAACTGCATTTATTTTATTTAGACAAATTAATTTGCCGTCATCTTTTGATTTCATATTGTCAAACACAATTTACCGGAGTCAAACAACGCCTGTAATAATCAGACATTTTAAACACGGGACTATACAAACAAAACATATTTACGTTGCTTTACAAAATTCTCAAATTGCAACGCTTGTGTTTCAAATCGTCGATCGCTTTTGCAACAAAAAAAAAATCGCACAAACATTTTCAGACAAATACATTTTTTATTTTCCAACTGCTGTATATTTTATGATCTGCTTTGAATTTAATTGCGGCTTTAAGAATGTACTCTAGGCTTTATCGACT
Source organism: Gymnodraco acuticeps (assembly GCF_902827175.1). Lineage (NCBI taxonomy): Eukaryota > Metazoa > Chordata > Actinopteri > Perciformes > Bathydraconidae > Gymnodraco > Gymnodraco acuticeps. The sequence goes on from NW_022991025.1 coordinate 238,121, forward strand.
TGAAATTCTAGCAAAAGAATATTCGATGAAATGCATTTGTGAGTCGGTTTAAAAGAATGAAAAATAGGACTTTCTGACGCTAAAATAAAATGAGAATGCATCGCGCAGAACTCAAAAAATAACATTTAATCAACTCAAACGTATTTCCACATTCAGTATCATTTTGAAATTTGTTTCTCTGTAAAAGTCGTGACGTTTTTTTAGAACATTTTCCAGCAAGTTCAGATTTTCTGTTTTCTGCAAAGCTTCATTTCACTTCATCTCTTTCGCCCAAATCTAAGATGGACGCCACTGGCTGTGAGTTATCGATGGCCAGCGCAGAGTCACAGCTGTGCAGTTGTGCTCTGAAGGAGGAGGGAACAGGCAAATGGATCCATGTGTTGGCAGTCTGCCAGGAGACTCCTTAAAATACAGCGAAGGCCTTGATTTAAAATATGCCACGCCAATGTCAAAGGAAACTGCGTCACTACGAAGCAAAGGATTCTGGGATTATCAACAACCCACAGCTTTATAGGAACACAATGGCTGTAGCTGCTGAACGACAGAGCTCAGAAACAACATTTGTGCACAGAAATAACCCCAGAAATCTTTTCAGTACAGCTCAGGGGCAGCATTAGAAGCTGCCGATGAAAGCCTGTTTCCTCCAGACATCATCATGAAGTTGTACCTCGTGACTGTGGGTGGAGACAACGAGCCAATAGAAACGCGGGGTGTTCGGCTGGAAGCTCGTCTTGCATCAGCATTTTCCGGGTTAAGCCTCAAGTGAAAGTTACCAGATCCATATCCATGATTATCTTATGAAGAGATCACCAATCAGGGAAAAAGATTGCCGCTGACGAGTGAATGACGGCGCTGAATTTGATCACTCCTCATCACGTCACGAGCCAGAGAAAACTCCTCAGTAAATAGTGCAGTGTGCAGATTTCCCTCAGGCACTCTGCAGCACCTTAAAGCATTCCTGGAATAGCTCCTCTGCACTTTTAACTTCAGCCCAAATGTGCTTTAATGAAAGGTCAACAGGGATCTTACCATGGGGCGGTCACACTGCAACAGAGAGGGCATGGAGGCATGACAGGCTGCAGGACAACCCTGGATCTCTGTGAAAACAGAGAGAAAACACTGTGGTTTAAAAGTCAAGATACACACCACGGGGGTTAATAATAAGCTGAGAGAATACGGAAGGAAATGCATTCAATTAAACACCTTTTTATATTTGTTTTTCGTGGATTTCGCTAAATTTACAGTCGAACAGTTAACAAAATATCATGTTGCTGAGGTGTTAAATATTATTTTTATACCTATAATGCTTGTTAACATCCTCGTAATAAAAGCCTGAGCTGTAGTAGTTGTATTCACATTAATACAAAGATATTTAAATGTTTAATTCAAGCCGTAATAGGAATTGTTTTAAGGTAATATTAAGAAATGCATCACTTAATGTAGGACAATGCACAAAACCTCATTTAGTTAGATGCATATAAAAGCTAATGATCGCAATTATTAAATAAATACTGCGAAAACAGATTTGTTTTATGCATTCGTAATCATTATAATTAAAATAAAATATTAAAAACTGCAATGTCATAGAGACGTTTTGCCAACAAAAATGCATATTCCCGTGTTTTTCTATTCTCTTACCTTTCCTAATTGCAATACCAGTCATTTGTGAGACACTGGATCAGGCCCTGCAGAAACAGAGCATGCTTTGAGTGTGTCTGTCCTCTCAGGTTAAAAAGAAAGTACCATAATCACAAGAAGCAGTCAGAGAAGCTTTAAGGGTTATGACAGGACGAGCTGACAGCAGATATGCAGTAAGTAGGTGTTAATGAAGAGATCTGTCCAGGCTGGCCACTGATACAGCAAACTGATAAACATCACAAGACTCGCTGAGGGGAAGTAACTCGTAATGTCAGAGAGAGGCGAGGAGCACTCTTACATGCCTCAGATAATATCCAAAATCACTGAGGGCTGTGAGAATAAGTGCAAAAACTAATATTGCATGGTGCAGCCTGGAGAACAAATGCATGTCGTTTTAATAAATCCACTGAAAAGCAGGTTGATGATTATAAAACGTAACTTTACAGGAGTGCAACAAGCTTGTCTTCTATCAACCAGTGTTTTTATGAGTTGGTTTTTAAGTACGTTAAACATGTGATAATAATGCATACATCCATCGTATGAAGGCCTTAAAAATGTGTGCTTTAATTAATCCACTAAAAGTTAGGTCCAAAAAAACGTAAGCAAGACGCTTTTCTTCCATCCTATAGCTTTCCAATTTTACGAAAATAATTATAGGTTATTATTAAAGCAGATAAGTTCAAAACAAGGTGATGATATCGCCTCAAATATAACCCGTCACATGCACCTTTTCGACAAATGCAATCTAGATTAGGCGACTGCAGGTAATTAATCCAAAATGTACCGAAAAGGCTAATTTATACACAATTACAAAATGTTTTTTGCAGCTGCTAATGCGTTATCTTCAACGTTTGTAAATTATTTCACATCGCGTAAAATAATACTTGTGTTTCGGTGGCGCCACATGTTTAAAAAATGCTTTAATTATAAGCAATTGTTTTTTATTTCTTGCAAACTGTCTGTACGGTGTTGTTGATATGTGTCCAGAAACAGACTGTAGGTGTGCCTATTTGCAAGATACTCTATTCTCTATATAAAAATACAGAGAAAGCAGAGAAGACATTCAAGATCAGAAGCCACTGCTGATATTTTTAGAAATTGCTGAGACATTTGAGTTGCTCAGAACACATTTTAGGAAGCCTTTGGCACCAATTGCCAGTCATGAATCAGACAAAATGGCTACCATGCGTCCCAAAACAAAACGATACGCAGCATGGAGCAAGAAGTAGGGAATGAAACACCCATCAAGTCAAGAATTACACAAAAACTGCCCAGTATTTGGGTTGCTTTGGTGAAAAATAGCGATAAATAATCATCAAATCGTCTAAACGCACAATATTTAAGTTGGGGAAACCTTTTAAAGGGATGTCCATTAACCGTCTCTTCAGTGTCAAATGTGCAGATTTCCTGGGGTGTCACTGAAGTGTAATGTAACCCCATGTTTTTCTGCTAACATCAACTCATTGATTACAACAATGCTATAGCAGCCATCTTGCCCCAAAAGAGCAGACACTGGGGAGGAGGGCTTTGAGTCATATGACTACTCAATGCTCAAATCTGCAGTGACAGAGCAAAAGCGTCTGAGGGAGCAGACCAGGTACACATTAACTGCATTTAACACACTGTTTTGGGTTAAATCCATGTCTAAATTGATGCAAAAGTGACACATTTTGGGTAGAAACAGTATGACGATAGACCTTTTCCACAGTCTGGACAAGCCTTGTTCGAAATAATCATCCAATATATCAAATATGCCAAACTCCACCACAGATAGCGTGTAAAAACAATACAAAACATGCAGATTTTTTCCATTTAAAGTGCTGATGCAGCAATATTAAACATATTTAAAGTGACGTCAAAGCTAGGCATTTGAATATAGTGTGAAAGACAGCATTCAAATAGCAGTGTGTATGTGCTAATATATAATACATTGAAGCTACCAGGAGGTTTTATTGGGCTATGAAGCTACTTGTGGAAAGTAAACACCGAAAGCATTAAGATGCCAAAGGAAGAAAAACATGAATACAATGTTTTTTTTTAGGTGTGTAATCAAGATAAATGAATAAATGCCGTCTGATAAACTCCATTAAATGCATGCATCTGACCCCAGTTTCAACCAACCTTGAATTAAGTGTGAAAGACGGCATTCAACTATTAGTGTGTACATGTATGTGCTCATAAATAAGCTAAATATGTGCTAAATATGCTACCAGACAGTTGTATTGGACTATGAAGCTACTTGTGGAAAGCTTAAAGTAAACATTGAAAGCATTAAGAAAAACATGAATTAATTTGTTTAGGAGTGTAATCAAGATAAATGAATAAATGCTATCTGATAAACTCCATTTCATGCATGCAGTGGATCTGACCCCAGTCTCAACCAACCTTGTGCAGGCTGGATGGTGCACTCCTCCTGAACTCAAGGCTGACGGATGATCCCCTGCAGAGCCTAAGCAAGAGCAAAGGAAGAAGGAAACATGTCAAACAGGATGCATTTCACGTCACCTCTAAAGCCACACTCATTTAGATTAGTTGAGATGTTGCCACCTGTGACATATGAAATATAAAGCCGTGGTGTGGTGCATTTTAATCAGAGGAATAACGGGGGATAATGTTGCAAAATAGGCAGTTTCTCGCTCAGGTAATGAACAGGTGGGGTTAATGAACAGCGTCATCATCAGCACAGGTGCGTCACCTGCACCACCTCCAAACAAAACAGCTAGCTTCCAGGGTGCAATGTGGGAGAAATATGCATTAAACGCGTTCTTTAAACAGCTAAAAATGATTAATGTAAAACTCAGTATGATAATGCAGAACAGGGTTGTTTATTTTCTAAGCAAAGCGTGCACAAAACAACATTTAAAGGCGAATGCTGCAGCAGCGTTAGCTCAGTGCACTAACTTGTCTCACCTACCTGGGAATAAAGAGCTGTCTGCTGCTGACACACTGCAGGAGAAAAAACTTTCACAGCGTTTAAAGAAAATACATGTATATCTCAGCAAGGAGACTCTTTTTGGCGAAGGTGTTTTCTAGGAGTAGCGCGAGAAATAAAAATCCATTTCCAACCAGCGTCTTCCTGATGCCAATTAAAACTCCATCTCCAATTGTTATCAATTTCAGACAGACTCCAGACAGTCTCCAAGCGGGGACGTGCCTGCTGGTCCCGCGCGTGCACGTGGAATGGCGCGGGAAGCGGTGATAACAGATATAGACTGACAGCAGCGAGCAGCCAATAGGAAATGAGGAATCGAATCTAGCAGCCAATCAGAGAGGCAGATAAGCATGAAACCCCGCCCCCTCCGCCTACTCACAGTAGTGTTGACAGTGCACTGAATAAAACAACAGTCTGAGTTAAGCAGATCTGAGATGTGGGTCACTGACTGCAGACTATTCACCCATTGCAGATGAGTGTATTGTGTATAACAAAGACTAGTAATACCTCAGACATGTACATAAATTATACGGGTAGTTGTACACAATAATACCTAGATGCAATTAACTTAAATAACCCTAATTTCATATGTTTTTTTATCTAATTTCTACAGATTTACATAACATATATGACCTCTGGGGATAAATAACCACGTCGATTTTCCCTTTTCCCACTGTGCCATTTTGTTTTAAAGCAGCAGTTACAATTGTCAGTGATATGCATTGTTTTAATTCATACTGCATAATGCTTTGTTGCACAAGACTTCGTACAGTTGAAATTATAGCAATGGTCCTAGCATTAAATTGTGCAACAAAGCATTATGCAGTATGAAGCTTTGTTGGGTAAACTCCCGTATTATATCTGCTCTCTGATCACACAGAGAGTTGCAAGCAGCTATTGTCTGAGGTCGCATGATGTAGTATTGTTAGATGTGCCAAGAGCAAGGACTGTCTTAGGTAAGACAGCTTTTATGTGCGCAGCTCCACTTGCTTGGAACAGTCTTCAGCAAGAATTGAAACTGAGCAATCTCATTCCTCTGCATGTTTTTAAAGCTAGGCTAAATGAAATGCTCGTTGATACTATGGGCGCTTGTAAATGTCTATAACTATGTAAATGTATCCTGTACATATAATGTATGATGTCCTTTATTGTTTTATGTTTCATGTGGAACCTATATGCTGCAGGTCTCCCTTGAAAAAGAGATCTATGATCTCAATGGGACCAATCTGGTTAAATAAAGGTTTGAAATGAAATGAAATGAAAATGTCCTTTATGAGTACCAGGATGTATTACTGTTGCTTGCTTATTGTATTCAGCATACATATGCAAATTGGATTGGAGTATACTGTATTCCTTTCAATTGAAGCTCAGATCCTTGACCAGTTTCCAATTAAAACCATGCATTGATACCCAAATTGGTCCTTGTTGATAAAACTGAAATCTACAGTACTAAGTCTGCCAAAAGCAAGTATATTAAGTCAATAGTGTCCATGATACATCCACATGGTTACACATTAATTTGACCTCCCCTAACTTTGAGTCTGCTTCAACAATATACATAAAAACACAATGCAATATGATTATTATTTTGTATAATCTTTCATTTGCAAAATAAACTCCACAGCTCCAGTATCACGTTCTCAAGATAGTAGCTGACCCTCATGAGCAAAAAACGCATTGTCTCACACACAAAACAACTTCCAAGTTGGCATTTGAATCAAGTTTTAGAGGCGTACAGACAAGTTTGTTGTAAAGAACCTCTGTCCTTCGGATTGAAAATAACAAGTCTTGTCTCCTTCGGCTTTGCACCCTTTAATTTGCATTGTTATGGAAAACCGCTGGATTTGGATAGGGCACACAATCATTGAGGTCACCATAATAGAGAGTGACAGCTCCCCTTTTCACATCTTTTTGGAAGTAAAATCAAAATTCCTGGGAAAGTGAATCCAGGAAGCAGAGAAATATCTCAGACAGCTTTGGGAACAGCTGTTTAATAAAGTGTGGGATACGTATTGATATGATTTGCATTAAAATGAAGGACAAACACTGGATACAGAAGCTTCTTCATGTACGTGCAGCATGGTAACTGTGTGTGTGTGTGTGTGTGTGTGTGTGTGTGTGTGTGTGTGTGTGTGTGTGTGTGTGTGTGTGTGTGTGTGAGGCTGAAACATCATGCTTTTATAAGCAGCAGCACTCATCCCTTGCCTGAAATCTTGATAGCAAAAACTGCATGTGACACAAAGAAGTATCAGGGAGCTTGGACAACATTTGCCAACTCCACATATTGCCTGTACAATCCCCACAGTCCATTGAAATTCACACACCGTCTTGCAGGAAAACCCCGTTACGCTTTCTCAAATTAAAAATCTCATGGCTGATCCACTCCATCGCCCTGGCTTTCAGATATTGACCTTGTGCTGCTACAAAATAGCTTCTTCCTCACTGCGGGACGCCATAATGAGCCGATACAATGAGGCTTCAGTTCACTGCTCACCTCTCTTTGGTGTCTCTCGGGGGCTTTGTTGACGTTTGTCAGCCAAAGGAGGAATTTGGGGGTTCGAAAATCTACTGTAGTCTCGCTGCAGACAACAAGTTTTACTCTCAGAAAGGAAAAGGAAGAAGAAAAACCTGGTCAGAGATAGAAATGTAAAAAGGCTTTGACCTTACAAGGAAGGAAAATCAAAGGAGGGACTTGAATAAAGACTAAGTACGATATTGGATTTCCAAATTTGAAAATTGAGTGTCTGATGCATGCATATAGTTGTTGTTCTATTAAACATGCCTCCTTAAAGAATCATGGGACTGACAGTCATGTGTCAACCCCTCACATCTACACAAAAAGCATACCAGAAACCACATTATAGAAAGAAAACCTGCAATATTTCTCATCAATGAATCCTGCCAGTCAGTACTCTTTTACTTTATTGAACAATTATTCCAATACATATGAAAAAAAGTCACATTAACATCAGTGTTCATTCAAAAGTGAGGGCATTATGAACAGCAAGTGGTCATAGGTGTTTAGACCTCTGTATAATTAATTATTGATTCAAAATTGAGTTTTTGTTTAGTTTTTCAAATTGAAGGACGAATTCGATATCATCATATGTTAAAACCGGAACGTGTGGCTTAATATAAGTTCACCAATACTGGAAAGCATCTCAAAATGTGTGGATTACAGTACAAACAAAGTAAACATGTCCTAATGTTTGCATCTGTGTTTACATGACCTGTCAAGAAGCTCCCTCTTTTGTAGCGTCTCCTACCCACAATGCATCACTGCAGCAAACACAGCTCGTCCATGTTGTTGCTCTGCTCGTGAAATCTCCGCCGCAGATAGTTTCACGTTTCTACCGTTAAAATGGTGAAATACTAAACATTAAATGCACTTCTCCGGTTTTGTAGTGAGACTCTAAAGCGTGACGCGCCTTCCAACATGACAGAAAACACTCAGGGTGAGTAAAAACATTGCTTTTTAATCGACATTACTAATGTTGCTAATGTAGCCTTGTTAGCTGACATGGCTAGGCTAATGTTGCTAATGTTTAAGACAGTCTTGTATTAAAAGTAGGCCACGTATCAAACCTCATTTATGCTTAAGTATTGATATGTAATTTTATATTAATCCCACACATGGTGACGTTTGTTTATGTTTGCTAACATTACGTTAATTATAACAAACCCTTGCCGATAGCTTAGCTGCTAGCGCTACGTTATTAGCATTATAAAACTCAGCTTGATTACTGACATTAATCAGAATAAATATTCACTGATTGATGATAAGGGGAAGTCACTGAATAATGTACGTTTTTTAAATGTTTAGTACATTTCAGTTCAGTTTAGCTGGCTTAAGGTGGTTAGCAGCTGCGTTTACTTGCAATGAATCTACTGTCCAACACGTTTTAATATAGTACACTATGTTTACATGCTAAGTAGATTGGTAGAGTTTTCTTATGTATTCTGTATATTTTAAAGTGTTTTAGATACTCGTCTGAATACAGGTATTCCTTTACTGAGAATATGTATATATTATACTTAATTTTGTAATGTTTATCTTGAATTTATTTGTATTTTATTATAAGTAATTTTGTAATTCCTGCAGATTGACTGTCAAAATGCTGCTGTGAACTTTGGGATAAATATAGTATTTTA